>NC_051161.1:41133028-41155528 GCF_013339745.2 Dermacentor silvarum | reverse complement strand
AGTCTAACGCAGCGTCTCGAAGCGTTGCGGTCCTGAGGGAAGAAGGCGATAACCTGGCAAGTGAGACGCGCGCCTGACGTTTTGAAAAGCGACATTGGCGCGAAAGGAGCATGCTTGCGATCTTGACTTAATGGTTAGAGCTTCGGTATTCAGTGATGGAAAGCAGAGCTTCGATACTACCATCGGTCACGCAGTTTTTTATGGCATTATAGGCGGACTTCGTCCACTATGGATGCGCCTAACATATGACTGGTAGTGCGACGCCGTCGTTGTCATGCCAGTGACGTCATTGTGCCGTCGTACAATTGTCATGTCGCCTTGGTCGTTCTGTCGTCGTCATTCCTCCGTCGTCATACAAAGGGGTCCGCGCATTTTCGAGCACCACAATAATCATGTTGAGCGAAGCGTTTCTTATGTCAGCAACTTGGTAGTGTGCTTTGCACTGGTAACTAGTCGCTAAACAAGAACAGCATTTTTCACAAACACTAATGAAAACTTTGCTATACCGACTCGCACTGCGCGTGGAATTGTCGCATTTGTTTCCCCTTTTTTTTCTTGAATTCTTTATGTAGAGGTGACTGATTAGTTGGGTTTCCCAACGAAACATTTCCTCTGAGACAACTTAGTGGTGACCTCCAGATTAATTTTCGCTGCCTGGGAATATTTTGCCCCCACAGACCTGAATCTAAGTTCATCCACATAATGTGCTGTTTTTACAGCGAAGCCATGGGCGTGACTAATGTAGCACTGCAAAGCGTTATACGCGGTTTATTGCGATTTCCTGGAATGAGTAGAATATACACTGATTGTAAACTTTATTTATTTACAAAAAAATTGGGCGTCATAACAGGAGTGAAGCGCAGGTGAACTTGGAACTGCGTGGTTTAATTGAGAGCTTATTCAAAATTTCTAAACCATTGATTTCTGCCAGTTTAGAGGCGTTATGTGCAACGCTCACATAGTTTCCCGACTGCTCCTGCTGACACAAATGTTACAGCTATTTTACATTTACAGACAGTGAAGGTCATGTTGAGAGTAACGTGTGCCTTAAGTTAGAAGTACGTAGGTTAATTATAATCTGTGAATATAAAATTGCTGAATACTCGTTTTCTCTCTTTTATTATGCGTTAGATTAGCACGTAGTTGAATTATTGTTGTTAAAGGGGCCTTGAACCACTTTTTATTGAAGTATAAAAAGGCATTTGAAGTGAAAATAGGGTATATCAGAGATACCTTTGCCGCAAAAAGTACTTCAAAGCGTTAAGCAGAAGTGGAGTTATTGGAAATCAAACGCGGCCTCCACTGATCTCTCGCTCCTTCTTCAATGCCTTGCACTGCGAAGGCTGCAGCACAGTCGGGCGTGCGCACAACGCTCCGCCATCTAATTGTTACCGTGGCGCGCAGTTCAAATTTAATTTTGGATGTTAACGTAGACGCCACGACTTCCAATTTTGGTGCCTTCGATGCGCTAAACGTAAGCCAAACGCGATTGTCCTCAGCGAGCCGCAGTGCACTTAGGCAGTGGAAAAAAATAACCTATTAGGTGTCTCTGTGATTGACATAATTGCCTCCCCACGTTTTTCCATTCAAACTTCCTTAGACCTCGTGTTTTGGGGGAATGCCGAAAAAAAAGGTCTAAAACTCGAATCGTGTGTAGACTTGCCGAAATCGTTGCAAAGACGAGCGGATCTACGCCAAGGCTCATAATTGATTGATTGAATTCGTGAAAGCTACACTAAAGGACTTGTTAACCTTTCAAATCCACTGAGAAGCTCGCCCGCTCGCTGTTCGATTCTGATTTGAAGAAGTATTAAAGTTGTCTACGGCACTTTGTATATAATAGGCTCGCGGGATTTATTGATTTGCACCTACCTCTAGGTATCCACGTTGCATTAAACTTATCATAATGGTCTGCAAGACGAAAACGCGCCTCGAAAACTTTTATGCCTTTATAATTTAGGAATATAGACCCACAAATATTCAACAACCTCAATAGAACTTATAACTCGTTATATAAATTATAAAAAGTAACCTAAATATATTTGTGCATTGTATATTATGACATCTTGGTGAGCACTGCGACGTATTTGTACGCGGTATTTTTTTCCCTTGCCTTTTCTGAAGGCCAAGGGTGCTTTAAATGTGGATTGAAGCGCAAAACAGGCACAACAAGTGCCGTTGCAATTCTCTCAATAATAGACCCACTATGTTTTGACTGACATCTTCTTTTCGTACCTTGGCAAGGGGTGCTTGAAATTTAAGTTAGCCATAAAAACGAGGTCATCGAGGTCGAGCTGCGACTAAAATTTACCGACAGCAGCACGAGGCGGCCAAAATCTAGACTACAACTGGTTGTAGGTTCCATCGCCAATTTTCAACTGAGCCAGAATTTTCATTAGCACATACCAGCCGCGACGGCTCTGTGGCTATGCCATTATCCTGCTAAGGGCCAAGTGTGGATTTTACCCCCAGTCACAGAGGCCGCATTCCAATGGGACTGGATTCCAACAACGCTTGTGTACCGTGCTTTGGGTGCGCTTAAGGTACAAAAGGGGGTCGAAATTACAGTATTCAGCGCCCTCTCCTCCCTCCCTTCCACTATACCTCATACTACTGCCTTCATCATAGCACGAATGTTGCTTTAAGACGTTCAAACTCTTAACTTAATTCCGTCTCATTTACTTTGCTAACTCGTTCAGTGCTCCAAATCTCAGAACGAACCCAGCACCGCGCATCGGCCACCTTAGCGCATCCCTAAGTATAACAAAGCACACTCTGGTCCGTTTACGAAATGAAGCGAAGCTCGCCGAGTCGGCGTAAACTCACGCGCGCGTTCGTCAGACGATGGTGGGGAGGGTGCAATGGTGAAGAGAGAAAGAGGCGGGGACAAGCTTATTGCAAACGACATTAACAGGACTGCTAGCTGTTGACGCACCCGCGGCTGCAGGGTAGATGGGAGACGTTGCGACGCTTTGAAATGCCACTTCACTGTGCTAGGAAGATGTGACCGAGGATTGCTGCGTGTGCGCGTTCTCTTGGGTTCTAAGCTAATGAGCAGTGCATACAGAGTGCTTCGCCATCTTCTTGCTTCGCCAGCTTCGCCATATCGAAAGAGAGATGGAGAGAGAGAGATCGAAAAGGAAGCTTGGCCTGAGAAGGCGCTGCTTTTAACAATGCAGAGACTATACTGTGGTATCCAGCCGTCACGATATGGTAGCGTCTGCGAACTTTACAGGCTCGAGAGGTGAAATGTGGTCAAGTAGGCGAGAAATTCACTGACCACTTGCAGGAAATCTACCCGTCAAAGCCTGCGTCCACAGTTCTCATGCTGCCGTTCCTGTCAAGGGTGCCTCAATTTGACCTTTATTGTGCCAAGTGGTCCTTCCTTAGACTCCTTCACCATTTTAGCTCTAACACTCCATCACTGCCTTTGTTACTTCACATCTTCTATCTTTGTTTTAGGTAGGGATGATATAGTGCGGTGTCTGTTGCCTCTTTGTTAGTCAATGGATTTATGCACTGCGCATATAACTGAAGGAAGAGAAATAATCTAAAGGTGAGCGCGACCATCTAAGATGCTTAAGTTAAGTACGTCCGGAGGTTAGTTAGTTTCTTGCTCTCTTGTCGTGTCGAAGAGAACAGGCGAACTCTCGACTGTTCAAAAAGTGCTCGTTGGAGTGCGTTGCTGACGGTCGGTGATGGTTACGTAAAAGGCTCGTTTGAAGCAGGTTAGTGTTCGTTACGTAAAGTTCCTATCTCAATGGTTCGGGTTCTTCTCTCTGACTCTCGTTCCCGACTGCTCTTAACTGTCCGCTAGTTTGTATGCAACACGTAAAGTTTAGAGGGTACTAAGGGCAGAAATACTAGTTGCCTAAGTGGCTGCTAGAACGCGACAACGCTGTAGAAGATGGCGAAGAAAAGTACACACCATAGAGCCGCAAGAGCTGCATTTTAAGTTGAGAACGTATTATGCGGCAGCATATGGATCACTCCTCGTGTTTGATTTTATCCGGTAATGGGGAGCAAGGAAATGCCTTGAGAAGATATGAAATAAATCAAAACCCATTTCTTAAAGAAAGATTGTTGAACGCGAAGCTTTCTCCCATGCAAACTAAATCAGTCCGTTCAAAGCCAACGACCACCCAACGAACCCAAAAAGTGCTGAGCGACCCGATGCGATGCATATGTGATTTGATTCCTTCTTTAGGATTGCATTTTTTGAACGCTGAAGTTAAATGAAGACACATTTCTTTAAGTGGCATAGCCTTTATTTTATATCGTGTAGCCGTTGATTACACGCACACACTCACACTTTCACGGACGACTCTACACTACAGTCTTGTGATCACTGTGGTAGACGGGCAGAGGCTCTGCCGTTGCCGTTACACGGGATAGGCCTTACGGGCAGGATCGCGCTCGCGTTACGTTCGCGTACGGCAGCTGCACCAGCGGCCTTACCATGGTTACGGCCGGGAATGCATTGCTTGTCACGCGTAATGCAATGCAGATATATACAGTTCGTCTGGGTAGCGTGGTGTTGCAGTTCCCATTGTTCTTATCGGTACAACTGCGAATGTAAACGGTGGTGTTCTACGATACGTACGTCGTGCGCGGTTGTTCTATTGTGCGCGCAGATGCGCAGATAGTTCCATTGCGTAAGTTGGCTTTCCAGCAGTGCGTTTTCAGCGCTCATGGAAGAATCAGTGAGACATAGAAAGCTTCGCTTTCAAAAAATGGAGATTTTGGATGCTCATGTTTGAGCACTCGTATGTTTAACGCAAAAGAATGAAAGACACAGGCTGTGAAGCACCCATCTTGTTCATTGTACTGCGAGTGGTGAGAGTCTACACTTTCGCACATATTTATGATGCCCACGTTTTCACGTGTCTCAGCGTTCTGGCATAAAAATAAGCACATGCGCAATCGCCAGGACGGACTTCGTGCGCTTGGCTTCATCCCTGCAAGTGGTTCGCCAAGCTTTGTACATATTTCATGTACCGTGCTCAACGTGACAGCTGCGCTGCTCATGCTACGCCGACTGGTAAAAGTGGAAATGATTTCGTGTCATTAGCCGCGTTTACATGAATGCGACAGTAGCGCATCGCATTTCCAAGCGCATTAACTCTCCCGACAACGTAGCGCCACATGCGCGATTCGACTCCCGCCCATAAATCTACCATCGCCTCGCGCATTAGCGCCATGCGACTTCCCAGCGCATTACCACTGTTTACAAGAATGTTATGCGCTAGAAACGCGATGCAATGTGCCACTGTCGCATTCATGTAAACGTGGCTATTGCCGGTGTTGGTATTCTGGGTATTGGTGAGAACGGCAGTAACATTCCGTTACACTTTATTCCCATGCCCCTGCACTCTCTGCATTATTCGTCCTGCTTTAATTAATTTTTTCGTATACCGTTTATAATTTTGGTAAAGTCACTTCAACTATAAATTCCATGGAGTATGAAAGCAAACGAAAGCAACACACAATAAAATTTATACCGAAGCAATGTTTCCAACAGACCCGACTGGTCGCGTTCATAAATTTTACTACAGAGCCTTGAGACAGCTGCGAGGCTTTGTCTAAGAATTCTGAAGTGCAGACATATTGTTTTTCGCGAACAATTTCTTTCTTTTCCTTTTTTTCTGTTCTAGAACAAGCCAGTGCAAATGCGTAAGGAGAAACACCCACGCGTTGTTTTTTTTTTGTTTTTTTTTTATGCGAGGCTTTTCTTTGCGAACCTCGCCGGGTGTCCGAACCGTGAGCGCTGCATCTTTCCTGTTCCCTGGCCGAATAGGCCAGCCAATCACAGCGGAGCGCACGCTGCTGGGTTCCTTGCAGCACCGCAAGATCGCGCTCGCCTCCGCGCATCTGCGGCAGCGGCAGCGCCGGCCGGGCTTGAAAAAAAAAAAAGAACCAGAAAGCTTGCCTTCGCGCTTCCGCACCTGTACGCTAATGAGGCAGTAAATTATCCTTGCGGATAGAATAGATTCGAATAGCGCTACATACGTATGAGCATGCCGCCTCTGAAACCATGATGCCTTAGAACTGAGGTTTGAACAGCGCGAATAAAACAAGGCTCTTGTTCGACTCTTTCTTCCTTGTGTCCTTGTTTTATTCGCGCTGTTCAAACCTCAGTTCTAAATCATGAACCAACTAGCCCTCATCAAGACCTTACATGATGCCTTTAATGCTTATGTCGTACTAGCTAGTCGTCAGCAACTCCGTTTAACAATATGCTTGGTATAATATGTTTGCGCCCGCGCTTGCGTGTGTGTGTGTGTGTGTGTGTGTGTGTGTGTGTGTGTGTGTGTGTGTGTGTGTGTGTGTGTGTGTGTGTGTGTGTGTGTGTGTGTGTGTGTGTGTGTGTGTGTGTGTGTGTGTGTGTGTGTGTGTGTGTGCGTGCGTGCGTGCGTGCGTGCGTGCGTGCGTATGTGTGTGTGCGTATGTGTGTGTCCGTGCATGAGTTAGTGAGTGAGTGAGTGAGTGTACTGGTGTTTCGGCTCTTTATGCACTCACACAATACTTCGCTGTATACAGAATCCAACTTGTTGGATCGGCTGTATTTTTTCTCAATGCCTTATTTTTACTTTTCGGTGAAGCACCGCTCTCTTGCGCACTTGGACAGGCTGCGTCATTCAGCAAAGAGATGCAGGGGTATTCCTTTCGCTAATTAGAGCCTTTCAGGCTAGAGTGACTACATGTTGGACTCCTCCGCTACAGTTCTACGCACGCGTTTTGGGAAGACATGTGTGAGCGGAGGTCATCATTATTTGATATGGAAACACAAATACAATACACAGAGAAGAAAATAGGGGAGGAGCAGAATGGCAACATGCCACGCTTGATGGGACACCAAGTCTGCGTACTCTTTCGGATGGAGGGAATAGAAAAGGAAGGTGGAGATAAGAAGAAGGGAAGTGAAGAATAAAAAAACAGCACGATGACTGTTCACAAAACGAAAGCAAAGCAAGGCATAGACTGAGCGAGTAAAGAACTTAATATACACGCAGGCACAAAAAAAAGAAAGAAAAAACACGCAAGTCACACTAATTACAATAGGATGGAGTGCGCAAGGCATACAATGCGGTTCGGGACCTTTCACGGCGTACAGTAAGGCCACGCATCTGCGCCTGCGTATGGTGAAACATACTTGCAGGGGCGTCATGTCTCGGATCGAGTAGGGAACATGACACCAGACAAACAGGTCCTCATCTAAATAGGTGGACAGTTGCGAATGCGAAACATAGTTGGTATTGTTGCCCCAGTTTTTGTTTCTCTAAATGATATCGGTTCCGCCATTTGTCATGTTTAACTGAGCAAACTAGCACAATCCAACTAGCACAACGACCCATCGCTCTGTTTTTGCCGTTAACTGTGTCCCCGCAGTTCTGATCAAAATCGTTTTACATGTTACATGGCAAAATTTTCTTGTGTTGCGTTATATCAGTAATATTGTTTTGTGAAATTGGGGAGCGCTTGTGTTGTTTAGTCTTGTCCGTGTCCTTTTTTGCTCTCTCTAAACTTTACTATATATCATGAACCAACTTGCGCAGCAATAAACCTTGTTAAGCCTCGTTTTCAATTTGTCAGTTTTGTTAGCTGAGCCACAAACCCCTCTTATTCAGGAAAACGTCGCTCTTAAAAGAGAACTGTCAGTTTATATTCGTCCCAATTACTGTTACTAGCGATACTGATTTCTTCTGTTTGCAAATTAATTTTCCATAGAATTGTGACGATGTGCAAGAAAGCGGCTGGAAATTGCAACCGGTGGGCCTTGACGTTATGTACTTAGTACATGTCATCGAGCATGTGTATATTGACGAATCAAAGAGAAATTACTTTTAAACACCTAATCTTGCATCACCATCATCATCATCATCATCATCATCATCGTCGTCGTCGTCGTCATATCTTTATGACCATTTCAGGACGAAGGCCTCTCCCTGCGATCTCCACTTACCCCTGTCCAGCGCTAGCTGATTCCAATTTGCGCCTGCAAATTTCCTAACTTTATCACCCCACCTAGTTTTCTGCCGTCCTCGACTGCGCTTCCCTTCTCTTGGTACCCATTCTGTAACTCTAATGGTCCACCGGTCATCTACCCTATGCATTACATGGCCTGCCCAGCTTCATTTTATTGCGATAGCAATTATATGGACACTCAAAAGCAGATTTCTGCCGTCGGCGTCGCCGTCGCCGTGAGGTTCCGTATGACGTCAATGGAGATGAAATCGTGACCGCGCGCTGCCGAACGCTGTATGTGCGAGTGAAAGGGCGCGAAGGAAGCGCTCTTTCACGGGGAGTGAACGCACGGCGGAGAACAAACGCGCGTTCTGCGCCGTGCTTCCTTAAGGGCTGCAGAAGTAGGCGTCTCTTTCCTCCTTTACAATCACCATATATGTAGAGCAAACGCGCCTTCTTCCGATGCGCGAGAGGCCGTGGGGGAGGGGGGAAGGGGGAGGGAAGGGAGGCGACGTTTAGCTGCGGCACCAAGTGCCTATTTATATCAGAAGCTCCGGCAACAGTCACCAACGCCGCACGCATTTTGAGCGAACGCGGGCAAAACGCCGACGGCGTCGACAACAGTTCTGCGCGTTGCCGGTGCTGCTGCATGTCTAAGTTTATACAGCTGATAAAGCTAATATCATTACTCCGTATAGCTCTCTACAAATTTGCTATCGCAATTGATGCTTCACCTTTCAGGTGAAACTGCGACAACTTTTTTTCCACTTAATGTCAATCAGAATATCGGCTATCCCCGTTTGCTCTCTGATCCACACCGCTCTCTTCCTGTATCTTAGCGTTACGCCTTACATTTTTTGTTCCATTGCTCTTTGTGTGGTCCTTAACTTGCTCTTGAGCTTCTTTGTTAACTTCCAAGTTGCGGCCCCATATGTGAGCACCGGTAGAATGCAATGATTGTGCACTTTTCTTTTCAACGACAGTGGTAAACTCCCAGTCAGGATTTGGCAATGCCTGCCGTATATGTACTCCAACCCAATTTTATTCCTCTGTCTTTCCTCCTCATGATCAGTGTCCCTTGTGAGTAATTTACCTAAATAAAAGTACTGCTTTACAGACTCTTCTATAGGCTGAGTGGCGATTCTCAATTCTCGTTTCCTTGCCAGGCTACTGAACGTTATCTTTGTCTTCTGCATATTAATCGTCAACCCCACTCATATACTTTCTCTGTTAAGACCCTATTCTCGCGCATGTTTCTCGGTTAATCTTGCCTATATTATATTTACTTGCACGTATATCGTCTAGTATACATAATTATCATAATCTTCACCATCCCCATATTCTTATGTCCACTGCAGGACCAAGGCCTCTCCCCGCGATCTCCAATTACCACTGTCTTCTGTTAGCTGATTTCAAATTGCGGCTGCAAATTTCCTAATTTCATCACGCCACCTAATTGTCTGTCGTCCTCTACTGCGATTCTTTTCTCTTAGCACCCGCTCTATGACTCTTATGGTCCATCGATTATCCGCCCTACGTTGTACACGGCCTGCCCAGCTCCACTTTTTCTCTTAACTAGTATAAATAATCATTCCCAATACCTTCTTGGCATAAATATCCTTCCCATATTTGCTTCCCACGAATTGCTGCGAAATTGCGAAACGCAAAAATATTTGCTTATGCAATTTCGTTTTGTACATTTCCTTATTTTCATGGAAAGAATTATTGTTAACATATCAATTTCAATATCTAACTACTTCACATTTCCATTTTTTGTGAACTTATGGAGCGTATAATTGTTTCTTTTTTTTTTACTAATGAATTTCATTTATGCCAAGTTTTATGGCAGAGTACTGGGCGCGTCTGGACTGTAATAGTTTGAAGAGTTAATTTTTACAAGCCTCGGGCACAACAATCAATTGGAACCGTTCTGTCTTGCCGCCGCGTGTGAAAAAAATATATTCATTTTGACGGCGCACTGCGCTATGCCTAGCCAAACATAAACAATACTCACGAACGGGCAAAGAAAACACAGTACACGGCTGGACCGAAACGTTGGTAAGTTTAGAAGCCTTTACAGTCCACTGGGATCATCCATGCGTGCATGTTGTCCCATACTCTTGGGGTGCGTTGAAATAACAAACACGCGATAAGGTGAACTTGCGTATCGGAGAGCGCGTGCGGTTTGGAACTGAGCGGATCGGATCGACTTTTCCCGTCGCTTGTCGCGTTCGATCACCGACGCGCTGTTTACGAACAGAGGGAAGGCAATTGGACCAACTTTGAATGCCCCGAGGCGACTCGAGAGAGTGAATGCACCTGATCATCAACATTATTTGGAAACACCATGGGAGTTTTACAGCGCGTAATTTGGGGACGTTATATGTTTCATGTTTAGTTACACCTTGCAGGTTTCGCATTACGCGTGGCAGCATGCGTCGTTTTGAACATGTCTCGAGGGAGACAATAGATAGCATTTGCTCTTTAGCACTTTGTTTCACCAACAGCAATAGCTGCCCTGTCCTTGTCATTACTTGTCCCCTTGCCGTGCACAATGTATAGTCTAGGTGGAAAATCGTAATCCTGACCCATAAGTTACACGCACACTGAGAGCCAGCCCTTCTAGGCTTCCTAAAGCATTTACAGAAGGCAAGGGCCAAAAACCGGCGTTTCACTGATGTTCGCGTAGGAAACAAGGAGCTTGTTGTTTTAGAAACGCCTACGCATCGCACAATACCAGTGTAAACGTATGATGATCGTTGCGCACGTCTTATAAAATGCGAAATTCCCGCAGCAATAGAATGAACTATAGCGAAGCTTTTCCTTAATTTGTAATCATACAAAAATAAGTTTTCTTTCAGCCATATCTATATCCCTAGAAAATGTATAGCAGTTTTGTTGTCGTTAACGGTTGTTGAAAACTTCGTCAAATGGCTTGTGGAAGGAGTGGAGGCAGATGCCATGAGAATTAAAACAAATAATTGAAATGCTCCATTCAACTTTAAAGCAATTCTGGATGAGAAGGCTGTAGCTGACATCCGCCTATTGAAATGCAAAATTTGAACTGCGAGTAACCGACAGTTACGCGAAATCCACATGTCACAGTAATTCGTTCTCTCTGTCTCTCTCTCTTTATTTTTGAGACGACTACGTTGTTTTTGCTAGGTTTGGAATAACTTCTTTCTATAAAATACCACCATGTCGACGTGCAATCTTTAATATATCAGTTCTCTCTAATTCAAAAGGCAACAGCTGACTAGATTACGTTATGTTCGTATGCGCTGTTATTCTTTTTTGCCTAGTTGGAGTTATATTAAATATGCCTGTTTTTGTTTTCTTCTTAAACTGAGGTGTCTCCATAATTATGATTGAACCTTCTGTTTCAATCATAAATTTAATTCAACATACTTAATTCAGGTCTGGTAAATAGTTCTCTAAAGGAGATCACCTCAGTGTAACAGAGATGTACGGCTAGATGAACTACTCTAGGCGCACGTTTACAGTTACAACGATAGTAAAATACGAGGCGTACTTATCACTGGAACCACGAGACCGATATCAGTTTTGCACGTTTTTATATACGTGCACCTGCGGCTGACATGAAAAATTATTACAAAGAAATCTTTATTCATAACGCCATAACGCTTGGCGAGAGGCCCAGCCTCATCAAATGCTACTTTAGGAGACTAAATCTTACTTTTGCGCTCTTGTTCAATGTTATACTTTATCGACCTTTTATAAAACAACACTTCAGAAAAAAAAGGCAGAAAGAAATACAGGGTAGGGTGAATAAATGATGTGGTGCCCATGGCTTGTCGCGAAATAATGACATAAGAGAGCTGACGCCACTTTTTGTTACAAAAGTGAACAAAACAATTTCAGTTGTAACGTGGAGAGTTGTTATAGCTTCATTATTCACACGTAAACTGGTTTTTTAATACTTATTTTTTGACGTTTAAACCTGCCTTTTTTTCTGCGTTGTCGCGACAACAAATTGTGAGAATAAAAAATAAGCGTACAACTGTACGCTCAACGAGGACGTCACTCTTTTGAACACTTGTTTCCTTTATACGCAGATTTTTTTTTTGCGGGACGGAAATGAGCGCGTAACAATTATAAGTGAAAATCTAGATCAATTGTGCAGCAATAAATCAAACTTTTCTACACTGGGGCCCCAACATAACGTTCTCAGTTGCTCTGTAGCCGTACTGGAGGAACTATAAGACGACACAGAATGCAATGTCGGCAGAATTAAAAAAATATGTCTTATGTCTGGGAAAATGCTGCATGGTTTCTTTTTGTTCGTTTAGCGTAGGTGGAGTACGTTTTTAACGCAACATAACTGATAGGCATACTTCATTCATTTTGGAAGTATCCAACCAAACATACTGTCCGATCCCGAAGACAGCCCCGTCTAACAAACACAGCGTTAAAAATCGCTAGCTGGCACAAGAGAACAATGCGGAAAGCTGTCACATGATGCGCGCGCCAGATGTTTCAAAGAGGTACATTGGCACGAGAAAAGTATGCGACGATCATCGCCTAACGTTTAGAGCATTGGTCTTCTATACTTAAACACAGGCTTCTTCCTAGAGCACTGCACGGGCCGATTCTTTCAGCCCGGGCCCGGCCCGCCACCCCTTTACCTTAGGCCCGAGCCCGGCCCGATCCCGGCTCGAAACCGGCCCGAACCCGGCCCGAGACCGAAAAAGATCACCGAGCGGCATTAAAAAAATAAAATAAAGAACAGAATGAAATGAATTTATTCGTAAGGCATAAATACATGTCATATGCAATTATGAACACCATTTCAGCGCTCTGAACGCAAATACCAGCGCGCGAAGAAGTATGAATGACCCTGCCGAGCAGTATCGCCAGCAGTTTCCAATGGCACGACCTTGATGCGGCCCACTCCACTTCTATCGCAGCGCCGGAAAAGTATTTTTCCACGTCGGGCGCCTCACTGCAAAGCATGCGCCGCCCTAGCTGCTCCTCCCACTCAACTGTATTTCTAGTCGAAGCGCAGCCACGACCGGTCATGAACGCAGCGCATGGATGAAGTAAATGGAGAAAGAAAGCTCCTCGTACCTCCATGGTGCAGCGTAATGCGCTGCTGCTAGGCGGCCGGTTGAGAACATGCACGCAATCATGGATGGACGCAGTGCCATATTTCAGCCACGTGACGGATTATCTTATCTTACCAGTCATCGTTTTACCAATTCGCCTTTGAAGAATCAGGAAGGCGCGAACGTGCTTCCACCGCGCTTAAAGCATTAATTACGTTGATTTAGGTAAGGAATGCAATGGAATCCTTTTGTTTGAGACGACTTCGGTCTTTCTGGACTTTTACATTCTGTTCAAACAGCGCAAAATACGACGGAATAAGTAAAGGGAGTAGCACTGCTAGCTTCCAGCTGCGCCGGGGCAACAGGTTTTTCAGAGTAGGCGCGCGAAGATAATTTGCTGCACGTTACACGCACACAACCAGAAAGCCCGAGCCTGGCCCGGAACCGCGTCAAAATACCCGAGCCCGGCCCGGGCCCGGGTTAAAAAGCACATTCCGTGCCAGAGCCCGGCCCGAGCCCGTGAAACAACTGCCCTGCCCGGCCCGGCCCGGCCCACGGGCCGTGCCGGGCCCGGGCTTTCGGGTAAGCCCGAGCCCGTGCAGTGCTCTATTTCATCCCACCATGGGTAGCGAATTTCTTGATAGCATTATAGGCGGAATTCACCTGCATTCGAGCTATCGAAGAAACTCGAGGTGTATTGACCGTACGCGAGTGCATCCCAGTGGGCACGAAAACGCAAGTTTGTAAGAGATACGAGGTGCAGAAATGTCAAATCAATAAATGAGAATTTTGCAAGGTCATCCTCCATATACGCACGCAGCGCAGCTGTCGATATGACACAATCTTAGTATGCTGTCGCATACTTAAAGACTTAGCTGTGCTAAGTTCTGGCCTAGCGTTTATTGCGATACGTATGGACACTCCAGGCGCATTTTTCCCGTCGCCGTTGCCGTGATGTTCCGTATGCAGTCCAAGGGCGATAACATCATCGCCGCGCGCCGTATGCTGTATGTGCAAGTGAAACCATGCGAGGGTTAGCCGACGATGGGGGCTCTCTCTATAGCGCGCGCAAAGAAGGAACACGCGGAGGCAGCGCGCTGTCTTCCGTCCTGCGCAAGACACCATTGGGAGGGCAGTGAAAGGGCGGGGGGGGGGGGTTCTACTCCGGCGGCGGCTGCGGATGGCACGGCCGCGCCGACCCTATTTTGAAAATGCGCCGAGGGCTGATATCTTCGTGTGCGCTCTGTTCTCGCCGCTTAGTTCGCGTTGAAGCGAGAGGCAGCACGGAGGTCAATTCGCTCGCTGCTGCAGCCGCGCTTCCTCACTCCAGTGTTTTGACAACGAGTGTGCATGGTCATCGAGGGAGATTTGTCCAAGTCTGCTTGTGTTCGCGTGACACTACGTTTGTTAATCTAATTAGTGGAGGAGGAGGAGGAGGAAAAAAGAAGGAAAGGCAGGGAGGTTAACCAGAAGCACGTCCGGTTTGCTACCCTACACGGGGGAAGGGGTTTAAAGGGATGAAAAGAAAGGAGAGAGAGGGAAGAAAGCACTCGCAGTATAAACACATGCGGTTGTCCAACACATCTAATTAGTAAAATCTTTACAAGTTTATATGGCCGATAAGACTACTTTCCTTAGTTCGTATAGCTGCCTACTAATTTGCTATAGCAATCGATGCTTCGCCTATCGGGAGAAATTGCGTCTTTTTTTTAAATAAAAGCCTACTTTGCGACATATCGGCGCGAAAAGGCACAAAGCAATAAAAGAGGCATTGTAGTCAGTAACTTTCTTAAGTTCTCAAACACTACGCGTCACAATGTTTTCGTGCTGCCAGAACACGAAAAACCTCATTGGTCATTGAAGAACGCAGAGGGAAGCGCCCCGAATTCGAAACGTACGTATTCTGCGCAGCTACCAGCATGTTTCTAGCCGCAGAAATGGTGATGCTAGACGCTACCGAAGGGTTTCAGCAACCTGAACTCGTGGCTGCGGACTATGCATGTTTCATGGAAAGAGTCACGGGCATGGAAAACGCACCCATACTACAGTGCTTCCCACTTCAAAGGTTTCTGAAGACGTCCAGGTTACTACTATTTCAACACATAGATGTCGCCGCTCCCGAACTCATCTCGGATACGCGTAACCAGCGACGCAATGTAAGATAGTAAAGACGTAGAAAGAAAAGAGAGCGAAACAAAGATAGAAAGTTAAAAGCGCAATGGAAATTGAAAGACCAAAAAGGAATTCGAAGTTCCCGGGAAACGGATTCCTATTGTTCTTCCGAAGCAGTACCGGGCGTATGCGGCATTGGTCCGATAGGTAGGAAAGCTTCTTATAGTTCTCTTTTCCATTTTTTCCCTCTTTTCGCTCATCATGTACTTTTATTCCTTTCCATCTTCTGGAAACGTACATGTATATTGTTGTCTCTGTTGTTCTAGTAATTAGCTTTCCACGTATCTGCACTCTGGCTGCTGATGTCGAAGGGGAGAGCGTTCCTTAAAAATAGGCTGCTATGAAAGGCTTTCAGTGGATGCGTGGCGAGAGAGTGGAAAGCTGTCATGAATTATTTGCCGTGCAGAGAGACATCTCGACAGAAGGCTGGTGAGAAGAACCAAGACGTGCTTTTCGTGAAAGAGCTTGCGCGCGTTGTAGTCTCTCTACGAGGAAAAACATGTGTGCTGTTTGAGTTGTATTTTCAGGTCCTCAGAAGTTTATTCACATTAGGAGACACAAGTATAACCACGCGCAAAGTGGTTCGACTGTTTTCCGGCACGTTATAAGATGACAAAAGAGCGAAATTTGCTGGTTCTCGCTTTTTGTTCTGCTTTATTTTGTTTGCTAACGGTTGACGGACAGCCGACACGTTTGCTGAGCTTCACTCAAGTGTACCCAAGTTTGCAAGATTAAAATACGCCCTCATGGGAAGAATCCGAAGTTTAAGGCAAATATATACATATATACCAGATTTATGTACCAGCTCTTAACATAAGACATACATATGCACGGATATATATAGGAACGAATAGGTAACTAGTAAATTAGGCAATATTGGGGAGGAATTCGAACGAGATGAATAGACAACTACAAGTCTCAAAAAAATTAATAAAGCACTGCTTCTGCCGTGAGCTTCCGTTTCAATGGCACCGCCTCCCCATTCCATGCTCGCCCCACGATTCTCTCCCGCATCTATTTTTTTTTCTTTTTCACGTATTTATAGCGATATCAATTAGACGTTGGTGTCGCCATCACTCTGATGTTCCGTATACCTTAGTGTATGCCACATGTTTATCTACGCCGTATATTCAAGGCATATGCTACAATACTCAACCGCCAGATCTGCTCAGACAAAGTATGTTTGACTGAATCTGACAAGGTATGTCCTGATTGAATTATTTCTCAGATTTTTCTTTTAAATTTAAGCACGCAAAAAAAGTAATGAGACATGTCATTGCTAGCGCCGGTCTTCTATCTTAAGTTTTCTCAGTCTATTAACAAGTGCAAAACAATATTAGTGCTCACAAACTGAAAGTTAAGTAATCTCACTGGCGCCGCTGTTTAAGGGGAGCGCAGTGGTGCCAGTGCGATGCAATTACAGGCTTTACACGGCTTGTTAACGCTTTCAAGAGCCCCAGAAATTTTGGTGCGCCCGTGTATGGGGGTCGCATCCACGTATAGTAACACCCATGTATTTTGCTATTGTTGCCAGCGCTTTGACTTTAGGGCGAAACAGTCAGTTTGATTTTTGTGTGCCATTACACGGTCCCGTTCATGTCGTTGTCGTCCTTCTCATTTTTTGGTTGCAACAGTAACACGTGTATCTCATGATCTACTCACTGCTGTAGTATACGTATAAACATTAGAAGACATCATAGAGAAAAGAGAATGAAAAGTGTAAATTAAGAACTGGTTTGCATGATGCTGATTGCTGATGTCTCACTGTATTCATTCATTGATACCCCTACTTCTTCGATTGCTCAACTCAATACTTTCAATGTAGCCGACTTCTGTACCCAGCATTCATTTGCTGACATCGAGATGCCTACTGGAGATGAAATATGTAGTTAAAATCATTCAGTTTATAATGTGAATACTCTCACATTACTGAATACTCACATTAGGTGTATATATACTCTCACATTAGGCGAATACCCTCACGGGTATTCCCGTGATGTATTACGTAAGGGAAAATTGGTGTTTCTAGCAATAATAATTTGCTTATCATCGCAATTGCTAAAAGCGCGGCTTTGTAATCGGGCCCATTTGCGCAGACCCATATTCGCGCAGACCCATTTGTTCGTTGTTTAGGAGCAGAAATGAACACGGAGGAGAAAAAGTTTAAACCACAGTGGCATGAAGTACTTGCAGATTTTCGAGAAACAATATGGAATAACTGCCTCTGTCTAGATGCAGTCATGAAGTCATGACGTACAATATTCTGTCGTACGTTAGTTCTTTAGATTGCAAATGCAAATTGCATATAAGTGTAGCTGCACTATAGTGCGAGTAAAGAAAGACATTCAAGATGTATTTGAGTTCACTAGTTCTGGCCTAAATTATCATCGTCATTGTCATCAGCCTACATTTATGTCCACTGCAGGACATAAGTTCTGGCTTAAATAAAGGCTAATAAAATATCTGTATGAATATAACCCATAATTCGGAGCATACGTCATATTTCGACCTTCAAGTGATAGAGAATATAGATATATTTTTTAACAATGTTCGGATGATAAGAGCCGAGTGCACAACTTAATTATTCGCTTTCGTTGCACTGCTTTAGTTTGTCGATAAAGATTGTGTGCAAACTTATGGAATGAGATCCTTAGGCATATACGACCGCGCGCTTTTTGTAGAAAAGAAACATTTAGTCAGTGATCTGAATTGTTCTTCCACCTTGCACAGCACCCGCAGCGGAAATGCACCGCATTGACGCAAAATTAAGCCCCACACGATTCCGCCAACCATCTCCTCTGTTTATTGTCGTATTAGGAAAAGGAAAAAAAACTGGTATATGACCATTTTTGAGCGGTTAGTCAGATAATAGGTTGAAGCTCACACGGCAGGCATTATCACGTCATAACGAGCAGCCTAACAGCGCCAAGGATGACTGCGCTTTCGAGAGTCTGTATAATTTCTATATCAATACTCACAGCACGTATTTACGAGGCCTGGAGCCTTCGCAAAGGTGACATTAGTGCCCAACAATGAGTGGAAGCATTGGCCTCATAGTATATGAGGACAACATGAAACAATTTAGCACCTTGTCTTGGCACGCTTAACAGTTTTACTTATTCGGTGTCTTGGGCTGCCGACTAAAATTGGGCATAGCCTGGCCCATCGTAAGTGGGCACTATTTGCTAAGAAACCCTTTTAGCCACCTGCACGATTGGGCCCTCTCGGAAGAGTGCATTAAGCTTCCGAGACGCGGTAGTGCATACTTCGCTAGCGTTTACCAAAGATTGGAGAACTACGAAATTATACAATACAGAAATATCTGCCTGAGGGACACCTGTCTAATCACCTCGGAACGGAGATCATTTTCTCGGGATGCACTGCATTAAATTTGGAGTGATTGGTGCACGTAAACAAAGAAGTTGAAGTTTACCCTATCTATGGAGCCGATGTTTAAATTATTTGGCTATCTCCCCGGCAAAAGTTTGTCGTCTCGCACCGATAAACCAAGAAATACGAACAAGAAAGTAGTGTGCGCAAAGCTTGTTGGCGTGACAGGTTGGCAAGACGCATTGACGTCACTCCGAAACCAACAAATTGCGGGGTAAATCAGGATGAGAACAAGCGAGGAGAATCGGAGGAGGAGACGCAGGGAAATAAGGAATTGCAGGCGTTAAATGAGACGTACGGCGCGCGTCGTTGCAAAAAGACAAAAGTTGTCGCAGTTTCACCCGAAGGGTGAAGCATCAATTGCGATAGCAATTTAGTAGAGAGCTATACGGAGTAAGGATAGTAGTTTTATCCGCTGTACAAACTTTGACATGCAGCAGCACCGGCAACACACAGCACTGTTGTCGACGCCGTCGGCGTTTCGCCCGCGTTCGCACAAAACGCGTGCGGCATTGGTGACTGTTGCCGGAGCCTCTGATATAAATAGGCACTTGGTGCCGCAGCTAAACGTCGCCTCCCTTCCCTGCCCCCCCCCCCCCCCCCCCCCCCTTCCACGGCCTTTCGTGCGTCAGAAGAAGGCGCGTTTGCTCTACATATATGGTGATTGTAAAGGAGGAAAGAGACGCCTACTTCTGCAGCCCGAACACGGCACAGAACGCGTGTTTGTTCTCCGCCGTGCGTTCACTCCCCGTGAAAGCGCGCGTCCCTCGCGCCCTTTCACTCGCACATACAGCGTTCGGCGGCGCGCGGCGACGATTTCATCTCCATTGACGTCATACGGAACCTCACGTCGACGGCGACGGCGACGCCGACGGCAGAAATCTGCTTTGGAGTGTCCATATAATTGATATCGCAATAAAAAGAACACCATAGTAACCGAACTTTACTTCGATTTGATACTCAGATCTCACTTCTAGTATCAGGCTTCGAAGGAGAGCTTCACCTCTGCGTGATGCGGATGCACTGAACAGAAGCGACACAGCAAAGAAAGCGAGAAAGATATCAAGGTAACTTGGCACAAATACCTACACGCATAGTTAACGCTCTCAAGCAGTTTCCCTTGCACACACGGAACAATATTCAGAAAATATAGCTATTTTCTTGGCAGACGTGAGCACTAGCCTACTCACGCAATACAAGGCTGAGCTTTCAGTTCTGACTGGTTCTGTAATCGAGCAGCAAAGGCTACCTTGGCTCCCGACAGAGCGAACCGCAGCCGTTGCAATACGGTGGACTCTGCTCTTTCTGTGCCGTGCGAATCCTTCACAGAAATAACATTGCAGTTTCTGGAGCAACAGACACAAAGAAAAAAGAAATAACAACAATTCAGGCTCTTCCGGCGTTATCTGGCTCTTACACTTCGTCCGCTGAGCGCGTTACCTGTACATGAGGAGCTGTAGCTCGTCAAATGAGCCATAGCTTTTACTGCCGTATCTCGTTTCCTTACGCGACGTTCAGTTAATGGCAGCAGATAGCATTACCTCATCAGGCGGAGTTTATGTACCTGAGTGCACATGCCGTCCGCCCATTTGACGATGAGGCCATTTTGTTGCGTTCGTACTCCGCAGACCTTCATTTCGAGAAGTCCGCTCTTGCCATCAGATCCGCGTACTCCATGAGCAAAAATTCGTTCTCACCGAAGCTGCTCTGATGGCAGGAGTTCTAATGGGCGCTGATGACAGCAAGGCATAAAAAAAAGTGAGGGTCCTTTCGACAAGCCGGCTCCTTGGAATTTAATAAAGGCATCTTTACCGTAAGGCGCTTCTAAATTTACCTCCTTCACAGCTTCGTTATGCATCAAAAGAATATTTGAAATTGGGCTTGGCAGGAGACAATAGTCAATAAACAAGCGAATACATAAACAATAAATACAGAAATAAAAAATATTAATAAATTAATAACAAAGTGACAAACTGCCTTTAAAAGCATGTAATCGTATGCAGATATCTGCCCCAGCGCAGCTAAAGATGACACCTGTCGTCGGTTTTATTCTGTGCCTGATATGTTTCCTACAGCGTTTTGGTATCGCCAAACATGTGGGCGATGCGGTAATGAAGGCAACGCTGGCATTGTATTGGTAGCGCTGGTAACGCAGGCAAGTAATGTTGAAGCCATATTATACTCTCACTATGCTGCGCCTTCAACTGCGCATGCGTGTCTGGTGGTGAAACGAAACCTTCTGTCTGATACAAAGTTCTTTGTAGCTCTTCAGAACAGCTTGTACAGATAAAATTTATTGCCTACACAGGTAACTTCCCTAATTCGGTAAAATTTATGACCTAAGCGATGCAGGCGAAGGAACGATTGACAACATATGCTCTTTCAGTGTTCTTGTTTCGGTGTGCACAGATCAATGCTCTCCAGGACGCTTGACGCGCTCGACAACGGTTTCCTTCACAAAGAACAGGGGCCGAATTCATAGAGTTTTTCGTTCATAAGTGCTCTTTGCCACTGGCCAGCCACCTTCGCTAATATTATGTCCAGTGTCTTAGCATTTGTTCTAAAAAAACATTCTAGCGTAGGGCCTTTCTGTCACTACGGGGCATCCTTAGACAACTGACCCATTGCGGTAACTCAGTGGCTAAGGTGTTCTCCTGCTGAGCACGAGGCCCTGTGTTCGCTTCCCGACTGTGGTGGCTACATACCGATGGGAGCGGAATGCAAAAAGAAAACGGAAAAAAGGGGGAAAGGAAGAAAAGGAAAGAAGAAAAGAGAAAGGAACAACCACTCGGGCGCCGTGTTTTGGGCAAGTTACTGAACCCTAGGGGCCGCTCCAACGGTATCTTTTATAACATAGCCCAAGTGTCGCTTTCGGGCGTTAAATCCCCTCAATCAATCCTTGGACACCGGTCACATCTGACGTCAGCCAAAGTGACTGGTGAATCATAAGGCACTGACCACGCCAGACAGATGTGGCAAATACATCCGCTGATTGCACATTGAAGCCATATCACTGCGGAAGCACACGTCCACCAAAGCTAACTTTTTTTTTGCGTCTTAAAGGAGGACGAATTCGCAGACTGTTCCTTCTCGGACAGCTGCTTACCGTCGCATTTGCAAGTGGATTGCCATCGGTGAATCCCATGAGAGCACTTGAATACAGGCTCCCTCGTCGACGCAGACCTAATTGCCTCATGAGTTTCGCCATTTAGAGGCTTCTTGGGAGCAATTTAGCTAGAAGATTAGCGGTGGATGTATGCGTATGCAGGTTTCAAGTTTTCACTCAGCCGAAAGCTGGTGCTGTGATTTTCTTGCATCAGCTGTCTCTATATTGTTTTTTGCAGAAGCTAGCGCATTAGCATTACGTTTGGGACGTCCTCGGCCTCATTTCGGCCATGGTCTCCGACTAGAAGAGGTTAACAGCATAAGCATCGGCGGAAAGACGCAATGCGCTTGCGCGTTTGAAGAAAGCTGAGAAGTAAGCGAGTTCTCGTTTCTACAGGAAAAGGCACGTAAACGAAACCACGGCGAAGATGAAGGAGGCGTGACACATAGCAACGACAGCAGTCACGGACATTTCTCACTGGCGTTGAGACAGCACGTATAAGTGCGCTCTAAAAAGGTGGATAGATAGATAGATAGATAGATAGATAGATAGATAGATAGATAGATAGATAGATGGATGGATGGATGGATGATGGATGATGGATGGATGGATGGATGGATGGATGGATGGATGATGATGGAGATGGATGGATGGATGGGATGGATGGATGGATGGATGGATGATGGATGGTGGATGGATGGATGATGGATGTTGATGGATGGATGGATGGATGGATGGATGGATGGATGGATGGATGGATGGATGGATGGATGGATGGATGGATGGATGGATGGATGGATG
>NC_051161.1:41083028-41130528 GCF_013339745.2 Dermacentor silvarum | reverse complement strand
TTCGAAAAAAGAAACTCTGATTAACATGGGTAAAATGCAAAATAAATAAATTTTGGATCACCTAGCATCACATTTAACTCGAGGTTGATGACAACGAAACATAAAACGAAGTTTAGACACATGCACACTGTCTATATATTAAGGCTAAGTTGCAGTTCAAAAAATAAAGGAAAAGAGAACCCGTACACCACAGTATGCACTCATTCAAAATTGTGGAGAAGGCCACACCCCAAGAATATTTTTTAAAGAGAGCGCTACTCAAATGGTATTATGAAAGCCAAGGATGTGACCAGTATTACATCTTAAGAGTAAGAGTGGTAGCGCGCATTTAGTAAAATTCAGGAAGACTGCCCCCTCTGTTGAGGGCTGCACTCTGCTTAGCGTTCGGAAACTATTTTTTCACTCTACGAGGAGGAAAAACTTCCCCCCCAAAATTAGAATCAAAATGCCTTTTTTTTTCTGATACCCTTTACGTGCTTCCGTCGGCACAAAGTTTACGCAAAATTAGGCTTATGAACAAAACGCTAGAAACATGACTAAATCATCAGCACAAGGACTTCTATGTGGAAGTCAAAGAAATTCATAGCATGACTATGTAACATCGATGGCACCGTGCGTGCAGCCCTAAGTAATATGAAAAAAAGAACTAAATTTTTTAAATACCCATAAGGGTTAAACACAGACACTCTTCATAAAACTTTTCAATGAAACCTAATGTTTAATAGGGTGACTAAAAGTTATGCATCAAGTTCATAGGTTTCATCCGACGTATCACGAATTATTTCCGCTAAAACAAAAACAATTCTCCCTTCTTTTTTTTAATATTGCTCATAACTGTACCTTCAAGAAGATATTTTCAACCTGTTTCTGAAAAACAAGATTGAGGTAAATGCTCATGCCTTGATCTGAAATCATGAGACACACTGCAATTTCCTCGAATAGCGACACGACACAATTTAATTGCTGCATTGATGCTCTTCGTTTTTACTTTTACTTCGATTATTAAGATGTTCGTGCTTTCCTGCGTTTATTCAGAGGGGCATATGGTTGAGAACAGCAATAGAGGGATATATCCATGCTGCGTATAAAAGAGCATATCTAATTAGCATATCTGGATATGCTGTCAACTCGCTTGTCGCAGAGACGCTACGCTAATTATGCTAACTTGTTCGCAGCTTCAACATTGCTGTAAAAACAATGAAGTAACAAGAGGATCGAAAAGGACCCCAAGGTGTCCATTTTTATTGCAATTTGTTTATTGCAATTTGTTTTATTACAAGTTATGCTTTAAGCATGTGATACACCAGGATTATATGTAAATGAGGAAGGGCGAGCTGGGACGGGGGCGACGGGGACGGGGGCGTAGAAGTAAGTGCGACTCCTGGTAACTACGTAAGTATGGAAGTATTGCCATAGCCGCAGGATACCATGAAGATTTGCTGACAGAAGCAAGAGGTTACACAGCCTGGAACGGTGCGACGCACGTCATGCTGCTTGCTTTCAGCTTGTCCACTTTACTGCGCGCCGCTCACATCGCGGGGTTAACCCGCAGAATAGTTGAGCTACCTGGCTTTTTCACCAGCCTTTTATTCTGCCGCGGACTCCATAAGCACACGATGGTAGGTCACAGCAAAGCGCCGTTTCCGTTGTGCCTTCGCAAGAGTGCCCTATCATCGTTGCCCGTACTCTGTTCGCAGTGGCGTGTCCTGCGCTCATTTAGCCAAACCCGCGCGCCAAGGCGTAGACGGGCGGTTGTCGAGCGGAAGTTGGCGTCTCATCCGATTAGGCACACGTTTGCTTCGTTCGTAGAATAGAAGCAGCACGTAAGGTTTTGTTTTTTCTGTCTGATCGACACGCCGTCTTGTTAGTTATTAATCACGCGTAAAAGCGGAACGTGAGTCAGACTGCTTGTACCTTTCTTTTCTTTCGAAGTCAACCTCTCCCCTGCCTTCTCGAACGACGGACTATACATTTTCTACAACGTCAAATTTGTACGACAAGTTTTTCTTTCTTTCCTTTCTTCTTTTTTTTTACTCTACTGCTACACTGATTCAGGCGATTGACACGGGGTTTGGTATGCCCGCTATCCCATCTTTTTTGCGATGTCTTTGTTGTCACATGCTCACCTCACCACATTCTCATCTTCCGCTTCAGCCTCATCATATTGTGCCGAAAAAGAAAACGGTTGCACATTACCGACATTGGGGATCGAATATAAATAGACATTCCCGAACGGTCCGTAAAAAAAAAAAAAAAAAAAAAAAAAAAAACGAGACAACGTAAGTGCTTTTCTTTTTGGTCGTATTCCACATGGCAAGCGTTGTTTTTTTTTTGTCTTCTTCTAACGTTGCCCCCTCCCTCCCCTTTTTAGCACTTAGCGGATGACACCGCTAAGTGCGAGCCTCGATGGCCGAAGGACTTAGGGCGATCAGCTGTGGAGTGTAATTGCGAAAGAACGAATGAAGCACTTCAAGCTAATCGTGATCGATCATTGTTATAGCAATTCTGTAAGGTACATAAGCAATTACACTATAGAAATTCAAACAGTCAAAGAAGCTATTAGAGGCATTTTGTTAATTGACGAACTGTGCCGGCAACGACGAATACATTACGGGGACATCAACCTTAAGTAATGTACCCTCGAACACAAAACCAAGCAGGGCTGCTTGACAATGGGCAAAGGTCAACAACGTCCTAGCCAGCTGTCTGAAACTATCTGCGAATGCTGCTCGCAGATGTCACTGCGGCCTGAGAGTATTTTCTTCCCTCTCTCTCCTTTCTTGTCATCCCATTAAACCCCTTCTCCCGTGTAGGGTAGCAAACCCGACATGCGTCTGGTTAACCTCCCTCCCTGCCTTTCCTTTCTTCTGTTTCCTCCTCCTCCGGAGGAGGAGGACCAGGACGCTGGGACTCTCATCACACATGTGCACGCTTCCAATGCCTAATTCATGAATCCTGCGAGACATGTACGTAAGAATATCCAATGGATAAGCTCTTAATAGCGGTGTGTTTGGCATGTATCGTACGGTGAACATGATCGGCTGCTGCCGAATGATTCTATTGTTAGCAGGCACGAATGCCTACACTAATCAATGATTCGTCCATGATCGTTTCTGTTCGCAGCTGTAAAAGCGACAATGTACCGATGGTCTTTCTACGTAAGCTTTGCTGAAGATTGCAGGAACTATAGGGACAAGGCCATTTTTGCAACGAGGAATACCCAAATGAAACCCCAAAGCTACAGTATGAAGATGTGGTCTCGTTGTATTCCAGAACGGTGTGGTACCTGTTTTCATGAAGCGACGAGACAAACACGCGTGACATCTCTTACGAAACTGGCGCGTGGTGGGCCGCTTTGCGCGGCCCTTTTCGTAATGCAGCGCATTCGACTATGAGCTAAATATAACCGCCTCTCGATCCAGTGGGAAACGCGTGCCTGGGTATACGCAAGCAAAAATCGATAATCTAGCACTCCATGGAAGACACCATTGGTTGTCGCCGGTGCAACCTGCATTTACGGCCAGACTACTCTGCGCCCTCGTGTTTCTCAAACAATCTTTGTAAAAATCTATAGTGCTGACTGATTACGACGACGAACAAATTGTGAAACATAAACAACTAAGGTATGGGCATTGACATGTGCTTATTCTTTTTTGCTTTGTATTATTTAAGTATTATTACAAAAATCCTAGAAGGCATTCTAGATCATGCGCTATTCTATGAAGATGGATGTGTGCTTTGGATATATTGATGAGCCGACATCATATGTAGATGTTTTATGTCGAGATGTTTTTTCTTAGGCTCGTTTGCCGCGAAGACCTCTATTATTTAATCTGTCAATATCCTGCTTTTGAAACCACGAGAATGACCACAAAGGCATTACAAAGCACAACATACCGTAAAACATTGCGGATTCTAACACGCAGTTCTTATTTGCCAGATGCGGAAGCCAGAGTGGCACGCTCAGGACGATTTAGAGGGACTGATCAAGCCACTCTCAGTGACCGAGTGCAGCCTCAGCACAAGTGAACACTCGTCCACAAACTTCGAGCCTTGACGAGCCTTGACATCATGGGATTCAGTAAAGCAAGTACCGTTCGGCAACAGCCCTGTCTCTCCCCACAGAGGAGTTGTGCCTCCCCCTTTATTGTTGACGAACTTTCATTCATTCATTCATTCATTCATTCATTCATTCATTCATTCATTCATTCATTCATTCATTCATTCATTCAGAATTGATTTGCGCTCGTTTGCCTTGCTTTGTTGAAATTGTGGGCTATATACATAACCAACTGCGGACGACACACCGACCAACGCAACCCGGGCCAAGCGTCGTAGAAAGTTTGGCTTTAACTTACTGGACGCTTCTCCGAGTGGCTGCTAACAGCACACAGTTCTTTTCATTCACGCAGAAGACTTCAATCATACAGCCACTAGCTTTCATTGGCTGCCATGATAGTCTTCTGAATCTGACCGAATGATGTCATCACTCGGCGAGAAACGGGGATTCCCTTTTCGCCTCTGCGCGCGCGACGTGGTGTGGTGCGGGGTCACGTGATTCCCCATTTCTCCTAGACACGTTCTCTTCTCAAACTGGTGCGTTCCAGAACGCACGTGGTTTAGCTCCAAGTGAAAGGAAACGATTATGTGGCTTCTCGTTCCAAGTGCTCAAGAAAGGGAAAACCGCCTGCAACAATGGAATATGGTGAACGCTCGTCGACGAGACGCCCGCCAGATAGAAATGATGACGATGAGTATTTTCACGTAAACAACCATGTTACTCAAGAAGAATTGGGTACCCCGTAGTTTACGCGCCTAGGAATAACGTCAACGATATGGTGTACATACTGGCGGAAAGAAAAGAGAATATTGTTTACAGCTAATGAGTGTGCTGAACGCCTGTCGAAGACAGGTCCCGTCTACAATTACTTGGTAGTACATTCTCGATCGTTCCTGCACGTATATATTTTAAAGATTTCTCCGTGTTAGCTTGCGACACACCGTCTGCGTGAGTATCTGTTCACAGAAATGAGTTCAGACACCGTTAGAAACTATTTGGTACGTTTATAACTGGCTGTGCAAATAGAATTTGTGAGCTGAGTACTTTGGTAGCAGAGAAATTCGTGGATCTGTAAAACATTTTTTGTTTGTAGCTACTCAGAATATTATACGCCAGATTTGCCATAAATTGCTCAAAAAATTGGCATGAATGTGCTTGCGTCATTATCCGCGCTTCCTATTGGAAACACAAAACCAGGCCCAACATACATAGAACAGACAAAAAAAATTGGACGCATATCTGCTTGCTTCGTCGCAAATGACGTCGAAAGTCTTCTGCCGCCCCTGATACGTAACACCCTCTCTTCTCCCCCTCCCACTCCTCACGCTCTTCCCCTCCCCTCTCACTCCTCCCATGATGGATGTACTGGTGGTTTTGCTGAATTCAATTCAGCAAATTCGGCTCTCGCGCAATCTGTTGGGACCTTTTATTACTGTTGGCTTAAAGCCGGCTACAGAGCCGCGGCTTCAGTCGGCTTGTTTTTAACGCGTAGCGTCTCTTCGGCACCATTTCTGACGCGTTGATTTTTCGTTTACTAACGTAAAAACCAGTCCAATGTATATTCTTAATTAAATGAACGCTGCGGATCATGGTTATGTACATATATTTTGCCTTAAATAGGCCTGAGGTTTCCTTTGCGCTGTATAATGTTGACGTGTATGACCCCATGCCACCAGTGCTAGTAGCTCGCTTGGTTTTCGCCGGGCGGTTGAATCGAGTGACAGACAGACAGACAGGCTGACAAAGTTTTCCGCGTTTAGGTAGCCCAACAAAGACTATCGTCTTTAAAAAATGACGCAGATCCAACGCATGTGTTGGGCTGCTAAGCACGAGGTCGCGCGATCGAATCCCGGCCACGGCGGCCGCATATCGCCAACATCGAAATGCGAGAACATCCGTGTACTTAGATTTAGGTACACCCTAAAGAACCCCAGGTGGTCGAACTTTTACGGAGTCTCCCCCTACGGCGTGCCTCATAATCAGATCGAGGTTTTGGCACTTACGACCCCACAATTTAGTTTAGTTTATTTAACTAAATGCGATGCGTACAATTGTCTTTATTGTAATCTATGCAGCGTTTAATCTCATGCAATGTTTATGCTTATGCACCATATTGTTCACGACTTTAATGGGATGCTATGTGTATATTTATGCGCTACACTATTTAGAATAGCCGAAATGTAAACAGCAGTTCATGCGAATGTACACGGTAAGACATCAATGCAGTGATGTCATGAGGACGAAGGTGATTTTCGTCAAGGGAAGTACGACGCGAATAACGGGGCTATTTAAAAAAAAATATGGCACTACTCAGCTAACGGTAACCGTCCATAGTAATGCAATAAGCATTCGAGGAATGTAACGACACGCCGTATTTATGCACGTTTATTTAACACCCTAAGTGCAGGGTTATTATGAGACTTCCGCTGCTTCAGCGCTATATGCGGCATACTTCAGTATCCTCTCACTTTGCTATCGCACTCGCTTTCCAAGGTCACCCATGAGCATGGCGGCATGATGGCATGACGGCGATGGAGCGACAAAGGCGGTATGACAACGATGACAATTAAGACAATGAGATGGCTATTCTCAAATGATGACGATCGTATAAAGACCACAACGTGACCACGACGATGTGTAGATTGTATGGCCACGATGGCATAAGGAGGATGGTATGACAACGAATTCACGATAGCGATATCATGCATCCGTCTATGTATCATGTCTGTCCGACGAAGACGATTACATGCACGACGGCATCAGAACAGCGGTTTGACAACGAATACATGGCATCTGTTCGACGACGACGATTGTGCGCTGATGACCGTGTGACCACGAAGGCATGACGAGAGTCGGATGACGAAGCTGTAATGACGAAGATGAAACGACCGCGACAGCATCACGACCACGAGCCCATACCTAGTGGATCAAGGAAGTTTAGACAACTTGGGCCGCCGGGACGGACGGTCCGGACCCTAAGGCATCCGAAAGTGTCCGACCGAAGGCGTTCTAACCTCAATAGGTGCAGTTGGGACGCCACATGGGAAATGGCTGCCATGGGAGTGGCCCAAACATCACTTTTCTTTTGCAAGTGTTGAGGTGGCATAATGCTCGAGCACCAGGCCAGGAGCGTGCTTGTTTCTTTTGCAAGTGTTGAGGGTGGCATACTGCTCGGCGCACCAGGCCAGGAGCGTGCTTGTGTCTATATATTTTATTGGTAGGTACCCGGTGGCAGCACTTGCCTACTACAGCCGCGGCGGATGCTGTTCAACAAGGCCGCCTGTGGTTGGACGACCAGGCGCCCAGAGACAACTCGTAAATCTCCATTGGGCCCGCTTTTCGAGATGTGAAGCCCCACGAGGGCCGAGCACCAGGCCAGGGGAACATACCGACCCATTAGAAAAACCGGTGGATGCCCGGCGGCACCGAGACGGACGGACGTTACACCAAGCGAACCTTATCGACAAGCGAAGCGACAAGTGACAAGCGAAACACACGACAAGCGATGCTTGTCGTATGTTTCTTCGGTGTTCCTCCGAACGAATTGCCCTGACGAGTACCACATTGTTATCGAACCACAGCCAGTCACACGTACTGTAGCTGGCTCCGAAGTTCCGGCTAAGAAACTAGCGTTGAAACCTGGCCGTCGCACCGGGGAAGTTGGCGCTAGCGTTGCCGAGGCGTGCACCACCGTTGTCGGGTTCCTGGAGGGCTAGATGACGCTGACGTTTAGCCTCACCATCATGGTCCCGCAACTCAGGGTCGGCGGCTCTTCGCTTACGTTTGGCCTCAACATCGCGCTCCCTCAACTCGGGGTCCGCGGCTCTTCGCTGACGTTTCGCCTGGGTTTCGGAAACACTCACGCTAGAATCGGCACGTCGACGACGAGCCCTTTCCGAGCGCGTTCATTCTGGATGGATTTCCATGAAATTTCTTTAAAATTAAATCTGTCCGTTACGTTAGACAATGAATGGCTCATATCCCCTTAAGCAATGGCTCATACACCCGTAAACGCGGCCTCCCCATTACGACGACAGAAGAGAAGTGAAATTCTACGCTGGAATGATTAGCAGCAACGCAGCCAGCTGTGGAAGCAGACAACGACGACGACGAACGCGGGAGCAGTAGCACGAGTGCGACGGAAGACGGCCCGCTTCCTCCCCGCTTCCCTCCCCTTGCGCACCCTCGAACGCTTTCACTCCCACATACGGCATACGGCGCACGGCGACGATGTTATCGCCCTTGGACTTTATATACGGAACATCATGGCGACGGCAACGACGACGGCAGGAATGCGCCCAGAGTGTCCATATAATTGCTATCGCAATAAAAAAATGAAGAAAAAAACAACTTTTTCCACCAACAATCCAAACAAATAATCCACCAACATCAATGCACAAACGCGTTGCATTTGCGGCAAAGAAAGTTGCGTTATGAGTTTACTCTCCGAGATCGCAATAGTTTTAACAAGCTTTATTGCAGACGGCATCTGGAAAAATTAAATATTGTGGTTGTAATTAAGTTGTACGTATATGTACCCAAGGGTGACTTCGAACTCCCCAATGTCACGTGGGCATGAATTTGATCTCCAGTATCGGTAGTGGGAAAGGATTTATTTTCCTTCACCATATGGGAATGCTGAAGTAGAGCACTGCACGGGCCGATTTTTGTGGCCCGGGCCCGGCCCGGGCCCGTTTTTACATTGGGCGGTCCGCCCGAGCCCGATCAAAACTTTTATGGCGAGACCCGGGCCCGGCCCGGGCCCGGAAATAATCTACGTTACCCGCCCGGCCCGACCCGCCCCCCCTTTACATTAAGCCCGAGCCCGGCCCGAGCCCGGCTGGAAACCGGCCCGAACCCGGCCCGAGACCGAAAAATACATGTTTTTCAGAGTTGAGAAGCCCGAGAATAACTCGCAGAAAGCCCGAACCCGGCCCGGACCCGCGTCAAAAAACTCGAGCCCTGCCCGGGCCCGGGTCAAAAAGCACACGCCGTGCCCGAGCCCGGCCCGAGCCCGTGAAAAAACTGCTCTACCCGCCCACGGGCCGGGCCGGGCCCGGGCTTTCGGGTAAGCCCGAGCCCGTGCAGTGCTCTATGCTGAAGCCGAGCAAGAGCCAGACGACGACGGCCGCCTAACAAAAGGGATGGATGTGAGGTTTTAACTGTCAGTCACAACAGAATAAAACTCCGCGACTATCGCTGTTTTCAGCAGCACTTAATCCATATCTTTGCATGACCCTCCGCAGAAGCTGTATTTTTTCCGCACTTCCCTTGTTTCGTCTGGTGGAAAAGATGTAGAACGGAATAACAACAAAAAAGAAATATGCTCTGTCTTGCTGTCGACACCGCTGAAGCCCGCCGTGATGAATGAGCGAGACCACCCAAGTAGAGACCTGTCTTGCGTGTCAGCGGCGGGAGCCAGAGGGTTTGCCGCCAATAGTGAAATCAGGAGATGTCAACAAATCGAAGGAGACAAAGGAAACGACGATAAAGTGGCGAAGTGCTGTCTTATAGAAAGCCGCTTTTTGCACAGGTGCACCTAGTGGCCAGTGCAAGTTGACAGCCACTGTCGTGTTTCTTGGAGTGAAAGGAAGTGTGGTACAGCAAGAAAGATTGATCGACGATTCACATACTGTGCTTCGCCTTTTCTTCTTTTTTTTCTTTGGTCGTTAAGAATTCGCTTTCCGCAATGAGTGGTGGAGGAAACGCGATGTCGAAACCGAGATACTCGGTTTTCTGTGTGACTCTGCATTTGTACTTCGGTCATTACCGCCTTTGAGCGCACAATCGTGCCCGTTGTAAACATACTCGATTCGCAAGCTGAATGATGGTAGGTTCACGGGAGCGACGCTAGCATTTTCATTGGTTCTCGTATTTGTTTCACGGCAAAGGGGGCAATTTATTAGGCTCTTTTCCTAACTTCTAAGTTTATATTTTTTCCGTAAAACACCTGTTCGTATATTGTTAAGTGGCTTTAATCCATGCCATACATCGTAGATGCTGCGGGCTCCCTTGACAAGTTGTACCCTCTTCATTTTGCAAGAGAGAGATCGGTGTAGATGCTGTGGCGCAAATTTGTGGAAGACGCCATTGAACCCCGGCGAGAGTTCTTAATTTTTTGTGCGCACCACTTTCTTGCAGGTATAGGAGCATTAAACTGGAAAGCGAAAGCACGACACTATCTTCCCCGTTCTTAATCATCTTTCGTCTGGCGTTATTTTTGCTAACACTATATACTTTATGGCGTTTTCACGCTATATTCAACGCTAATCTGCGCAGCTACAGCACAATGACGACACCTAATTCCAACTATTCAGCACACAGAGCTTCATGTTTCTATCGATCAACGAACCATACCAAAGTAAGTGCGGGCGGATCATCAATTGCAATCCTGGTAATTTGAGCGCATCAGCTAGGTCTTAAAGCCTTTTTGCTGTAGACATTGAGTCGAATGCACAAAGCTTATCGTTCGTAAGCACTGTTTGCCATTTCCTGTCTGCCTTCGCTAACATGTATGCCATCCCGCTTATCTGGCATATGCTCTTTGGAACGCCTATATAGCGAAGATATGTGTGCGTGTGTGTGTGTGGGAGAGAGAGAGAACATGCGCGTGCGCATGTGTGCGCGCGCGCTTGTAGTCCACGGTTTGTAATGGATATCTGTATTTGTAGTTTAGAAAAGGTGGGAGAAAAAATTAGGTAACCTTTCCTAAAAGTGCACTTTGAGAAATTTTGTTGAGATAAAGAAACTACTGAAAAACATTTTTATGACATGCGCGCAATCTTTTCGTTGAATGCAAGGGTAAGTGTGACATCTGCTTCAATCCAAAGGAAGCTGAACCATAATATTGAGGCAGAGGAGTCCTTGCTTGAGACAGTGTCTCAGTTCCACTTGGCGTATTCACGAAATACTTTTATTTTAATGAGAGCAGTACGAATTGGGACGTGGGAGTTAAACGTAAGAGAGGCAGTGTCAACAAAAGACGCTAAAGCAGCTCCACCTCTTCCTCCATTATTATAGTGTTAAGACTCGCACTAGCCGCACAAACAGACAAAAGAAGAAGAAGAAGAAGCAGCAAGAAAAATCCGTTAAAGTTTTTCTTGTCTAGGATCACCGAGCGTCCTCTCTTTCCCCAGTAGATTACTCCTAATGCAATAAGCTGATCCAAAGCCAACCTCGAAAACTATTAACTGATGAGGCCCCAGAGGAGCGGTCTCTCTGCAGGTGGTTTGGGATATTAGGACCAGTTTGCCGGCCTTTTTAGCCTTTGATGGGCATGGTTAGGAGAATGCGAGAAGTTCGATCGCAAGACCGGTTCTTTTACAGCAAACGCGGCGTAGATCAAGTTATCTGTTCGTCTCGCGATGCTATTCTAAACCACGCGTAAGTATTCGTATGAGCTGGTTCTGCTTCGCTTAGCAGTCGTATCTGGCGGGACAAGTATGCTCAAAGTTCTTGCAAAACAATTCAATCGCATACGGGGGCCAGTGCTTCCCAAACGCAAGTTCTTTTCAGCGTGAACCCGCTTTAAAACGGCCCATGTGCTTTTGGCGCTTGCTGCTCATTTCCAAGCTCTGACATGTAAAAAAAGCTCTGGTGTTTCTCAAAGATGTTCTTGAGAACAACTCAACAGTTTACGCTTCCTGGTACCCCTTCTCTTTCATCATCTGAATGTTCTCCGAGAGTGAAAGAAAGTTGAAAGGTTGGGAGATTCACCAGATGAGAGTTTCCGGTTGGATTTCTTGTTCCTCGAGACTCTGTCAGGACAAGTATGTTTACCTTTTTTGATCTCCAATTTCACGTCAATCAGTGAATTTTAGTCTTTCAGCTCTCTAGACGAGTTCATTCAAGCGTCGTGAATATTGCTTTTCTATACGTGTATTGTGCATAGCGCACTTTTACTTTTTAGTACGAAATCATATTTAGTATGCATCTTTGGTGTGTCTCATCCCGTTTTCCTTGTTTTGTTTTCTGTCTCGCCCCGAATATTCTTTAAGCCGATTTCCCTCGTGGGTATGAGCCATGTTTATAGGCCGCAACAACAACTATGACGGTGTTCAGTGTGTGTTCGCCTCATGGTATCTCTATAAATGAGTCCAGAAACGAAGAAGTCGCTCGCATCTTACATATATCGGTTCTTTTCCCCCTGAAGTTGGAAACAGTTTTCTTTGTACAGCGTGGTTTAGCGCTTTCTACGCACATTTTCGTTCTAGGTCCTTTCCAGTTTTGCTTTTTTTTTTTTTTTTACTACTAGTGCCTTTCGCCCAAGTTTCTTCGTGCACATAACATTACGATTGGTGATAAATAGTGGCGCAAACAAACTTTAGGAGGGACAGAGAGAGAGATAGATTGAGAGAGCGTAACTGCTTCAATTCGTAATGATAGTAATTCGTAATGGAAGGAATGCTGAACGTATGCGGGACTTCAGGTTAATTCAGTTTTTCGCTTCACAACGTATTTGCATTAAGTATGGGCGTGGGGTGCTTTCTGTCTTATGCCGAGGATTCGTCTTCAGACGATTGACAACTATGAATAAGTGCTTTATTCTGCCCAGTCAGTTAGGGAATGGACCCCAAACGAAAAAGCTAGAAAATTTAGTTTGAGAAAATCTGGGGTCCAGAAAACAAATGCCATATGTTATACATGGATGCCGCGAAGACACAATTTACTGCCAGCAGGCAATGGCGAAATAACATTTCAAATGGGCACAAGATCTAATATGAAATATTAGGAAATGAAAGATCTTCAACAAAATTACACAAAGGAAAAATGCAAGAAAATCATGTATTTGGAAACTATTATTTTATATTTTTGATAAAGTATAGCTTACAGGGAGCGGAACACAGTGCACTCGTATAAACATCATGGAACGCGTCATACTCACTTAACATTTTAGGCAATAAATACTACAGGCTTTGTTCGCCATAGTTTGTTCTTACACGCTAAACTAACCATTTATTCGTTTGTCACATCGAAATACAACGATGTACGCGTGTAATTGTAGAGAAAGCCTTAATATGTTCAGACAATAGGTAGAGAAAATCTGAGGGAACGTAATCATGTGTATTGAAAAATGAGGTCCACACGGAGAACATTGTATTTAAAAATATTTTATATCTATGAGTGCTGTAACTGACTCCAGCTATAAATCTAATTGCTCATTTTTGATTGACAAGACGCGTATTAATGCTGGTTGTAGATGGGATAGCCCATACCGGGTGGTAATAATTGTGATCACATTGAAATATCCCATGGTAGATGATGAGCTTTAGCTTAGGTTGAAATTGAGAGCGGTATTTCGACAAGAAACCTACAGCTTTGATGCAACGTGCCTGATGTGGTTGGTCCACCTCGTGTAGTCAGTCCACCTTATGTACTCATCAGAGATTACACCAAGAGATTTTACACGAAGACATTTTATACGAAGAAATTACATCAAAGTGAAACTCATGCGAGCATGACGCCGCCTTGGTTTTTCACTAGCCTATCCGTGTCTCTTATCACGTTCTGGCACACGCGGGAAAGCGTTTTGCCTGGAGAGATTATTAGGAAGTGAAGAGACAGCGGCCGGAACGCATCACTGTAGGATCACACTAAAACGGAACAATTTCTTTCTGTTTCGTTCTCGTGTACCCTTTCCATACCGATTTTGTTCACAGCCTGTTCTCACTCGTTCGTCCTTCATCAATAAAGGCGCTCGTTGATCCTCTGGCATACTGCGAATACGCCGTGGCAGCATAGAGTCGGGCATTTTTGTGCCTTTTTAATCACACAGGAGGCAATGGGGATGAGTTTATTACTTATATTTTTAATGTGGTACTTTTTAACAGCGGGGCTGTTTAAGCACTTGGTTAAACCGCGTAGTGCGAACAAAAAAGTGGTCGCAGTTTCACCTGAAAGGCGAAGCATCAATTGCGATAGCAAATTTGTAGAGCTATACGGAGTAATGATAGTAGCTTTATCAGCTGTATAAACTTGGACATGCAGCAGCACCGGCAACACGAGCCGCGTTTACATGAACACGACAACTGGCGCATCGCATCGCATCACATTAATTTTCTAGTGCATCGCATCCATGTAAACGGGGATAATGCGCTAGGAAAGCGCGTCGCATTAATGCGTCAGGCAGGGGTGGATTGAGACGCGTAAGTCGACTTTCGCAATGCATGTAAACGCGATTACAGCGCATTAGGAATTATAGGAAATACAATTTGCTGTGGATCTGCTGGGCGCTCGCCGAGCTGCTTCGTGGCGTGACGCCGGAAGCGTCTGCAAGCGCTGCTTTGCGTTCAATGTGCGTGTGCCGCCACCAGCGCACCAGGGGTGATGCGCTACATGTAAACGCTAGCGCATCGCATTACACGTGATGCGCTAGGAAATGTGATGCGCTACTGTCGCATTCTGTCGCATTCATGTAAACGCTGCTACGCAGAACTGTTGTCGACGCCGTCGGCGTTTTGCCCGCGTTCGCACAAAATGCGTGCGGCGTTGGTGACTGTTGCCGGAGCCTCTGATATTAATAGGCACTTGGTGCCGCAGCTAAACGTCGCTTATCTTCCCCCCCCCCCCCCCCCCCCCCACGGCCTTTCGTGCGTAGAAAGAAGGCGCGTTTGCTCTACACATATGGTGATTGTAAAGGAGGAAAGAGAAGCCTACTTCTGCAGCCCTTAAGGGAGCACGGCGCAGAACGCGCGTTTGTTCTCCGCCGTGGGTTCACTCTCCGTGAAAGCGCGCGTCCCTCGCGCCCTTTCACTCGCACATACAGCGTTCGGCGGCGCGCGGCGAAGATTTCATCTCCATTGACGTCATACAGAACCTCACGGCGACGGCGACGACGACGGCAGAAATCTGCTTTGAAGTGTCCATATAATTGCTATCGCAATAAAACTGCGCCTGGTGGTGACGTCACCGCGCGTTGCCTCCCAACCGCCTTGCGGCGTGTCCTTCGCCTCCTCTCCGTGCCGTGCACATCTCGCCTTGACATGGGACGTTAAGGAGAGGGAAGGAGAGCTTGCGCGCGTCGCGCTTTGCTCGGGAGAGAGAAAGATAAAATGAGAGAAAGAGAGAGAAAGCAACAAACTATAGCAGCGCCAACGAGGCAACGCGCAAAGCTGCTGCCGACGCCGTCCGCGCTTCCCAGCGTTCGCGCCGAACGCGCTCGGTTTCCGTGAATGCAGCCAAAATTTAAAAAGCTATTTAATTCGCATACACATAACTTCGCACACTTATTCGCAATACCGTTCCCCTAATGTTGTTAATATTGAGGTCCCGGTGGAAACTGTATTTACACCAGGATAGCGGGCTAAATTTCGCGCCGCTCGCTAAACACACCCATAACGTTCCTGAGCCTTGCGTACAAAATTTATGGCTAAGTCCGCTCTCCCCCTATAAAACGGGGGCAGATTCCTTCAGGACCACTATAAAGTTCTTTATCTATCTATCTATCTATCTATCTATCTATCTATCTATCTATCTATCTATCTATCTATCTATCTATCTATCTATCTATCTATCTATCTATCCGCAATCAACCGACACACTTCGAACTTTTCATACGCATTACCTATAACGTGTCCCTTATTTCCGCTAAATAAAAACAAGGTGTTTTAGTTCACTGAGGACAATGAATAAACCAACAATAAATCTCATATGATGCATGAAAATAGAATAAAAATTGAGGGTCTGTAACAATTTGGAACTCATTTAACTTAACCAAGAATGTTATAGTTTTATCACAAATTGCACTTAAAATTCCCCATATTTTCACAGAATTTGATGTTGGTGTCTTGTACAACTCTTTTAGAACCCTTGAAACAACCGCGAATAACGGTAGTGTGACATTCTGGAATGCTTGAATAAGTAACTTTCTTCAAAGGCTGTAATTGATCTACTCAGATTAAACATTTGTGTTTCGTCACTGCCAACATGCTTGCTACTTCAACGAAATATAAGCATCGTGCCTCATATAGTGCGCCGCCGGGTCTAGGGGAAAGCCATTACACACTTATAAAGTATGTGCGCATACTGGGAGAAGACGATTATTCAGCCATTATAGGCAAAGCATGTAATTCACCTTCACACTTCAAGATTTCGGTACAAGCCACCCATAGAGTGTCCCCCATTCCTCGAAACATGAAATTTCTGGCAATTGTAGGCCTTCTGGAAAGCAGAGAAACTTTTTTCAGCGTTTCATATAATGGCTCTAAAGGGGTCAAAAATTAGGGTTTAGCAAATTGAGGCAAACGCTTAAAAATTTGCCTGCTTATCACCCCTAACATTTGCCATATTTCTCCAAAATATTAATTTCATGTGTGATATAGTTTGTCCAAACAATCGCGAAAACTGGTATATGACAATTTTTGATCGGTTAGTCAGATAATAGGTTGAAGCTCACACGGCAGGCATTATCACGTCATAACGAGCAGCCTAAGAGCGCCAAGGATGACTGCGCTTTCAAGAGTCTGTATAATTTCTATATCAATACTCACAGCACGTATTTACGAGGCCTGGAGCCTTCGCAAAGGTGACATTAGTGCCCAACAATGAGTGGAAGCATTGGCCTCATAGTATATGAGGACAACATGAAAAAATTTAGCACCTTGTCTTGGTACGCTTAACAGTTTTACTTATTCGGTGTCTTGGGCTGCCGACTAAAATTGGGCATAGCCTGGCCCATCGTAAGTGGGCACTATTTGCTAAGAAACCCTTTTAGACACCTGCGCGATTGGGCCCTCTCGAAAGAGTGCATTAAGCTTCTGAGACGCGGTAGTGCATACTTCGCTAGCGTTTACCAAAGATAGGAGAACTACGAAATTCTACAATACAGAAATATCTGCCTGAGGGACACCTGTCTAATCACCTCGGAACGGAGATCATTTTCTCGGGATGCACTGCATTAAATTTGGAGTGGTTGGTGCACGTAAACAAAGAAGTTGAAGTTTACCCTATCTATGGAGCCGATGTTTAAATTATTTGGCTATCTCCCCGGCAAAAAAAAGTTTGTCGTCTCGCACCGATAAACCAAGACATACGAACAAGAAAGTAGTGTGCGCAAAGCTTGTTGGCGTGACAGGTTGGAAAGACGCATTGACGTCACTCCGAAACCAACAAATTGCGGGGTAAATCAGGATGAGAACAAGCGAGGAGAATCGGAGGAGGAGACGCAGGGAAATAAGGAATTGCAGGCGTTAAATGAGACGTACGGCGCGCGTTGCTGCAAAAAGACAAAAAGAAAAAATCAGAGCCCTTCCACCCTGTGAAGAGGCAAGTCCAGCGAAGCTGGCGCTCTGGTGGGTTTTTCTATGTTGGCGTAGCAGGGGAGATGTAATGCTCTCGGCGGGTTCCTAGGGACCATCTTCCCAGGACGCAAATAAAGTTTATCTGTCTGTCTGTCTGTAGGGGAGATGTAAACAGATGTACTTTCCGAAGAGGAGCAGCGGGAGTACGAGGAGCGTCGGCGAGTCCACAAGCGAAAATGGGCACCCCGCCAACGTGAAACCGGCGTTGCCGCTGCACCCAGCCCGACGACAACATCGAGGGCCGAACACGCTCCCCCCGACGAGGAACTCGCGCGCGTCGAGCGCCGGCGCGAGCAACAGCGTCAATTAAACCAGTGCCGTCGAGCCAATGCCACCGAGAATTATTTCATTCATTCATTCATTCATTAAAATACCTACAGGGCTCTAATATGGGCGTTATTGTAAAGGGGAGGTGGGCATAGTTACAGGTAGTACAACACAACAGATAAAAGAGGAACGCTCTGATAGAAAATATTACAACATTCTCAACGCATTCACACTAAAAAAAGAAAGGAGTACAATACGACCTATTACATCCAAAATAAAAAATAAAGGATACCAATGTTACTGTAGGGCAGACAAAGTTTAAATGTCGCGGAAATATTGCACTATAGCTAATAAAACAAAAGAAGTAAATGACAGTGCTCTTGCGCAAACGGTGGATGCACGGTAGATGCAAAAAGGTGCATAAAAATGTGGATACGAAACTACTATTGGGTAGATAAAGTTCAAATGTCACACAAATGTTATACGATACTTAATTAAACAGAAATTGCAGCAAGAGCACCCTCAAAGCATGTGGGCGACGCAGAGACAATCTCCTCCGGCAGACCATTCCAATCAGGGACTGTTTTTGAAAAAAAAAAAGAATGTTTGTAAATGTTGATTCTAGACTTCTACTCTCGGACCTTTAGGGAGTGATCAACGTGCGCAGACATGTAGGTATACGATCAAGTATATATGTTTCTTTCCTTAAACCTGTTACACCTGTAAAAATTTTGTAGAATAGTTTTAGCTCCATGAATTTCCGTGTTTCTTGCAAATAGGACCATCCTGAATTAATCCTTATGTCAGAGGAGCTTAGGTGAAGTAGACAAGGCGTGCTGTTCGAGGAGACAAATGGTGCTGCACGCTTTTCGATGCGTTCTATTTCAGGCAATACATGTTTTTGTTCCAGGGTACCAAGCGGAGCATCCGTATTCTAATATAGTACGCACGTTTGAAAAGTAGAGAGCTTCTTTTAATCTAGCGGGAGCTTGCTTGAAATTTCGTTTAGGAGGTTTTAGGAGTACTTAGGTATTTCTCATAGAAAACACCTAAGTACTTGAAAGTTGATGCTATAGATAGATTTTCTCCATCGAGAGAGTATGCAGTATTTAGAATTTGACGTTTATTAGTAAATTGGACAACTTTGCATTTGGAAAAATTCAGCGTCATACTCCACGTATTGCGCCACAGTAACATAGAGTCAAGGTCAATTTGTAATTGAACAGCATCATTTAAGTCATTATTTCATGGTAGGGACAACGATCGTCGGCATACAATCTGAGACTACTTGATATATATATTCACATATATATTGCTATACGCGTGTTGTATTTGGTCGTTTAAACGAGGAATCGCTCGAAGAAAGAGGAGGAAGAACGAACTGGGGAGCTCGCGCTGTGAATCCATCCGGTCAGCGCTGCAATCGTTGTAAATATAATCTGTAAATAGTTACTCGTCTAATTGACTCGTCCTTCGCGTAACAATATCATTAATAAATATCAAAAAAAGGAAGAGGGCCGCGGACAGATTCCTGGGGAACACCTGACAAGGCTGTTTCATGTGATGAACTCGTTCCGTTAAGCACAACACACTGTTTTCGGCCAGCAAGATTGGCCTCAATCCAACGCAAGAGAACAGTAGGAATATTGAGTGTAGAGAGTTTTACCAATAACAAGTTATGTGCTACAGAGTCAAACGCCTTCTGGAAATCTAAAAAAGGTGCAATCAAGCTGTTTACCGTTATTAATTGACGAAGCCATATCATAAGAAAACTCAACTAACTGGATGTTGCCGGAAAGTCCCCTTCTGAAACCGTGCTGATCGAGCTGGGCTGAAAAACTTGTTTTGTTGGAGATGAGCCATCAAGTTAGAGTAAATAATGTGCTCTGGTGCCTTGCATGGAACACAGGTAAGAGATATAGGCCTATAATTTCTAGTTTTTGTTTTGTCGCCACTTTTGAAAATGGGAACCACATTTGAAGTTTTCCAGTCATCTGGTAAGGCACCGATGTCAAATGACTTCTGAAAAGGATCGTCAGGTCTGGGACAATTGACACAGCACAGTTTTATATTATGTAATTTGAGATATGATCGGGACCGGGTGCGGAGTTTACCTTCTCCTTTGTAGTAGAATTATTATTCCTTCTTCCGAAAATGATATCTCGATCATTTGTGAAAAAAATATTGATAGTTTGCATGTCATTAGCCTGGGTATTGGACTTTAATAATACAGATTTGAAATAGCTATTAAACTGTTCAGGCTTTCCTTTGAGGTTCTCGGCAAAGTTAAGGTTATCTATAATATCTGGAATAGAATCCTTTGCACTTCGCTTGCTTCTGACCTACTTCCATACTTCTTTCGGGTTCGTTTTTAATTTCTCGTTCAGAGCACCTAGATACGAACTTTGCGCTTTGCGCATTTTTTTCTATCTTTTTGTTGAGTTCTTTCATTTGGCATTGCAAGTCAGGTTTACAGTGCTGGTGAAACAAGCAGTGTGTTCTATTTTTCAAAGCTCGAAGATTTCTGCTCATCTACGGCTTATTGGTTCGACGCTTGGGAATAATTTCTCGGAACGGAACATGTGACTGTGTTAGCGATAAAAGTTTGGTTTTCAATAGTTGCCATGGTGAAGGGTAGTCGTATGTTGTCTGAACTCAGGCCGAAATTCGTCAAGTTCGCGTGAAAGTGAAGCGTAATTTGCTCGGTCATAGCGGAAAACTAGTATCGGCGGTGGACTACGCAGCGACGCGTTGTAATGCAAGATGGGCGTGCAACAACAATTTCATGTTCGCTTATACCGGGTGTTAAATAAACTGAAGCAGTGAGGGTGGTATCCTGAGCGAGATATCCTTTTCGGAAGCAGCGTGGCTACGCCAATCCCGGCGTAGGCTCTAGTGTGCCGCACAGGTGGCGGCCGCAGAGCGTGCGGCATTGCGCAATGTCAGTGGGGAGAAAGACGCCGGGCGTGGCGAGAAGTATACACGACTCCGGAAAGAGGCGGCTGCGGTGGAGAGGAGTATAAAGTGGTCTACGCTCGGTCTGTCGCCGGAGACGATCAGCCAGAACCTAGCCACAAACAGCATCTCTGTAAAAGAAATGGCGCTGGCATTGCTATCGCAAACACCACGCAATGAGGCCTGGCTTGGCTTTCTGTTAGCTCTGTCTTGGCATTACTTAGCTTTTATCTTGGCTTTTACCTTATCTTTAACTTGACTTTCGTCTTAGCACCGTTTTTTTTTCTTTCTCTCTTTCTTTCTTTCCTTCTTTCTCTCTCTCTCTCATTCTTTCTTTCTCTCTGTGTCTCTCGTTTCTTTCTCTCTTCCTTTCTTTCTCTCTCCATCTCTTACTCTCTCGGTCTCATTTTCTATTTCTCTCGCCCATAGCAAGTTGTGTTACAATCGTTGGCACAATGCAACCATATGGTTCCCATAAATCATGGAGGAAGGAAACCCAGGAGAGGCCCCTGGCCAGCATGGACGTATTAGAAAGAGTGGGGCGGAAGTCACGTGCTGTTTTCCGCAAAGGAGCACTGGGACGGGTACACCAAAAGTCAATGTTGCCATAGCAACCGCGATCCTGAAGGTTTCGCTGCTGCTATCCATCTCTGCAAAGTGAGCTAAGATTTTTCCACCGGTGTCTTTCTCGCAGCACTTTTTGTTCGCGAGAAAAGCTGACTTTTGAGTGTGGTGTGTAAGCTTGAAAGTTGTGTCTTGGGTTGTGAGTGTGAGTGTCAGCCAGCAACTGATACACTCAAGCACTCACGGCGCGGGTCTTCGTCGTAGCCTTCGACGTGCCATGGAAAAACAAAGGAGTGCGTCTGCTTCACTAAAACTGCTACAGAAGTTTCGTAGGCTTTGTTTTGACGCGCGTCGGCAGCATGCACTTCCGGCGGCTCGTAACAATGCAAGTTCAAAGTTCGCGCCCATCTGCTCCGGCTAGCTGCAGAACCTCTGATTGGAGGCGCTAAGGGAGTTGGCACACCAACATAGCTGCACTTCCGGCTTCAAAAACGTGACGTCAGGGCCTCTCCTGTTTTGTTTCTTGCCTCCATGCCATAAATGCATGTTCTGCAGCGCGGGGGCGTAGCGCAGTGATTATGACGCTCGCCTTCGGACCGCGGGTACCCGTGTTCGAACCACGCCTCACCAAGAAAGTTCAGCGTGTTTTCTTTATTTCTCTGTCTGTCTGTCTCTCTTTCTTTCTCTCTCTGCACCTCTTCTCCTCCTATGCTCTGCTTTCGCTCTCTCCCAGCTCGGCGATGCCGCGCACCACAATGAAGACCGACCTAGCGAGCGAGCCTTTAACAGCACCGTTGTAAAATGTCCCAGTTTCACCGGAAAGGCGACGCATCGATTGCGACAGCAAATTATTCGATAGCCATACGAAGTAAGGATAGCACCTTTATCAGCCGTATAAACATGTAAACATTCGCTTTTTAACTATATTGACAAATATTGTGTTACGCGCGAACATGCAAACATCTCTCTCGATGACCGCGAATGCTCGCTGTCGAAACGCTGCCGTGAGGAAGAGTGGCAGCAGCAGCGAGCGAATCGCCCTTCGTGCTGCCTCTCGCTTGAATGCGAACTAAGCGGCGAGAACACAGCGCGCGCGAAGCCATCAGCCCTCGGCGCGCCTGAGATATTTACCGACCGCAGATCGCCTTCAAGATAAGATAGGGCCAGCAGGACCGCGCTCAGCCGTGCCATACACAGCCGCCGCCGCAGTATACAGCCGCTGATGGGTCTCCTTCTGACGCCAGCGCAGGGTGCCATCGTGTGCCTCGAGGTCCCCCTCGCCTGCAGCTACGTAGTTAGTGCCGACAACCGCATCGTCTGATACGGCCCGCGCAGTGTCAGAGTCCACTATTCGGCAGCGCATGGCTGACGCATGGACGTAACAAGCTTTTCAGAGTAGAAAAAAACCTTTTGCGTAGAAAACACAATGGGCTAAAATTATTGTTAGAAGTTCGTAGCTAAGGGATTCAACTGTTGGCCTTTCTCTGTGGATACCTTTCGTGGACGAAAAACAACACTTTCTGTCAAGGAGCGCTGTCATGTGCTTCTCGTCTATTTGAAAGCGGATAGCAGCCTTCTGTCTGTCTTTCTTTTATTGCGAGAGCAATTATATGGACACTTCAACCAGATTTCTGCCGTCGCCGTCGCCGTGAGGTTCCGTGTAGATAAAATCTTCACCGCGCGCCGTATGCCCGAGCGGAAGCGTGCGGAGAGCGAACGCACTCAATCTCCCACGCGCAAGCAAGGAAGCGGGAAGCCAGCGCCGGAGGGAGCGGGGGGGGGGGGGGGGGGGCGCACTTCTACTCTGCCAACAACCGCGCTCGTCGCTCCGCCGCACCGTCTCTTATCTCCACACGGCTCTGACCTTTCTATGCGCTGTGCCGCTCAGTTTCCGTTGAAGCGATAGACCGCACGTACCTTCGCCCGCTGCGGCGTATGCGCTTGCTGCTAGCGTTTTGACAGTAATTGTCTGCAGCCATTCAGTGCGATCTATTCATGTTTGTTTGTGCGCGCTCACACCACGCTTGTTCATTCAGTTAGTAATAGTCGGGCCACATTTTCCAACGCACGCTACACATGCAATGCTGCCCGGATCGGCAGTGCAGCGCTACAGGTGTGTCCCTTCGCACGCGCTGCCCACGGGAAACGCTTCTCATCAACACCACCGTTTCACACGCGCCCTCTCGTGGTCATCGAGTCTCTCTTCATGTCGGTCTACTTACGCCGCAGCACACCTGCTTACTCAATCAGCTCATGTTTACTACAATTCATATTGCTACCAAAGCCGCTGGAAACCATCGGATTTCTTTTGTCCTAATGGTTTCCAGTGGCTTTGGTAGCAATATGAATTGTAGTAAACTTGAGCTCATTAAGTAAGCACATATGAGGAAAGTGGACGAGACTCGGGTAAACCTCAACGAGGTTGCGCATGACTTGGCACGAGGACTTGCTAACCGTGACAGTCATAACCGAGCCGTTCACCATCAGGCCGGGGAATATAGAGATCATTTAATAACTTAGGATGAGATAACCAAACACTACTATCTAGGACGCAGGCAATTCCCATTGCCACACTCAAAACTAAACAGGGCTCAGGCAGTCTCGCTGCGCTGATTGCAAACGGGTACATACCACATTAACAAAATATATCCAGAGAGGGAGATTAGGATGGAATCTAGCTATTGTAATGGCATCATCGAAATCAAACATATGCTCGCGGGGTGCCCCGCAACTCTTCCCAGCCTCCTGGAAGAATGGACTCGATGGCAAAAAAGAATACAAAGCCCATTGCTTCAAGACCAACTAAGGCCTGTCCAGAGGGCCCATGATGTCGCTGAAGGGCTTGGCCTGACAGTGCCAACGTGGCAGCGGCCCGCCTCGGCTTAAGTCGAGCCTCCGGACCTCTTTAAATAAAGTTTACACACACACACCAAAGCCGCTCACCTTACTTCGTATGACATTGCTGTGTTGCTATTGCATTCATTGCTTCGCCCTTAGGGCGAAACTGTGACATTTTTTTTCTTTCTTTCTTTCTTTCCCCATGCTATCGGTCTCGCTTATTCTCTGCAGCGTCTTTGAAGTGCCAGCGCGGACACAATATCGGCGGACCGAGGTGCGCATCAAATTCCGGCCTGTCACCGACATTGATGAATGCTTCCGGGGGCGGCGCTGCCTTCGAATCAATCGCCCCGCCGTGGGAACCGCGTCCTCGGTGGACTTCTTGCCAGCGCGCCTGACATAATGGCCGCGGGCTTTTCCAGTCAGCGCTATCACGATAAAAAAAAAAAAAATCTGCCCGAGTGCCGCTCCCGAGACGTGCAGAGGGGAGATCGAGTCTGCTCTGTCTCTTCATTGACACGAGACCCGACATCGCCATATGCGTAAGTTTGGCATCTAGGTGGTTGGACAGTAATTGCGTGCGCAAACTCGCAGCAAAGGTATAGCTGGTGACAGTGATAGAAAGTTGTGCAGTGGCCTCAGTAAGTGTGGCCACTTATGCTTGATGGTAACGCTTTCCTTTCCTTCGAATGAAGAGTTCGTACACCCGCCACGCATAGCTTAGGGCTATGGCGTTGCGATACTGAGCTCGAGGTTTGCGGGTTCAATACCGGCAGCGGCGGACGCGTTTCGATGGAGGCGCCATGCAAAAACGCTCATATGCTTAGATTTAGGTGTGCGTTAAAAAATATCGGGTGGTGAAAATTAGTCCAGTGTTCCCCACAATGGCGTGCCGCTTAATCAGAGCATGGGTTTGGCATGCAAGTCCCCAGAATTCGAAGTTGTCGTACTGGTTTTCACCGTCGATTAAGCTTTGCATTGCTTCGTTGGAATCCGAAGCGTCTGCTTTTATGTTTGATTTTTACGGGTGTTTAGGCCCATGTGGGTAAGCAAAAAAAAAAATGCTTGCATTTGCGCTGGTTCGGTAGCTTTGTGGGAACCCGCTTTTTATTTTATATGATCACGAGCAATGACGATGCATGGGAAGCTAATATCGGTAATTAATGATGATATGTGCAGGTTCGGGAGGCGGAATTTGAAACTTATACCTGATGATTATATTTATAGATGAGGAAGACGAGATTCACATACAGCGCTCACAGTATTTTTCAACCGCCCACCAACACAAAAACATGCTGGAAGCATCATAACAGGACCGCAAATAATAGTCAAGCAACGCGTCGCACAGCACGTTCAAATGCGTGCATGGTGTGCGAAAACTGTGTGCACTCGAATGCACGAGAGCAATTATTCCCGGTGTTAATACGCATGACGGTAAATTTACTCTGGCTTTATATTTGTTTATTGTAAACTAAAGGAAGAGGCAAGTTGCTTGCGCTTGATATTGGAACCTATATAATATTGTAATTGTGAATGGGCATAGCGGGCATTAAAACAGATCACCAACGCGCTCAACTAGTGTACTGAGCTTTGTACTTCAATTTTTCACAATGGGGAAACATTTTAACTGGAACAGCGCTGCATTACGTTGTAGGTTTCAAGTCGGTATATATTAAGATCGCAGGACTGGTGTAAGGCGCAGTCTCTCTCTCAGAAGGTAGTGCTTTGATTACTGTCCAACTTCAGTTATGCAGCTACAACATGCCCCACAAAAACCGTTATGAAAAAGTTACATAGTGAAATATTGTTAAATAGTAATTAAAATTTTGATGATCGCTGAATTTCTAATATCCGCGGTGGATGTGGAGTTTGGTTAGATTGGTTAGCTAAGAAAAAAAAGTCCTCCTCTAGTTACCTATATTTAATAATCTTATGCAGCTGTCGACGAATTACGCGATAGATCGTCTTCATGTGACGTTGAAGTGGAACTTCCACTCACCGAACTTTCACACTGCGGTGCCAATGCAAACAGTGACGCGCTCAAGGGCGAGACAATAATGGCCTTATTTGAAAAATCAGTGGTGTTAACAGTAACTACACCCTCAACCATCAACAGTGCAATATAGCGTCTATAGGTATTCATTAACCTTTTAACGTGAACAGTGGTCTACACCTGTTAGCTACCAACCCAAGCTATTTATCTCAATCCACGCGTGTGTATGTCCACCGTCTCATTCTTGACGTCGCGAAATTCACACTCACCTGAAACGAGTGCATACGAAAGGTGTACAGCATGCATGTATACGTAACACGCCACTCTCCGTATAGGTAGCTCGTATCTGGACCCATACTCACAAAGAAATTATTACTTATACGCTAACACTGGTAATCAAGACAAATACCATCAAGTGGTGATGCGGAGGTGGCCGGTCAATCGCAAATAGCATTTGTAAACGAACAGCCTGGTAAATTCGGTTCTGTTTTCTATAACAGCGTTTACATGAATGCGACAAGGGGCACATCGCATCAGGTTTCTAGAGTATCGCATCCATGAATACGGCGGTGATTCACTAAGAAGGCGAATCGCATCATTGCTCCAGGAAGAAGGTAGTTCGAGACGATTAAGTCGACTCGCGCGATGCATGTAAACGCTGGCGTAGCGCGTCGAGGGAAAGAAGGAAAGTGAGATCGCTGACGGCGCGTACTCTCCTTCACTGACCGGCAAAACACATTCGCCGGAAGCAGGTTGCGGCTTGTTTCAGACGAATGCGGATTCACCACTTCTAAACGCTGTCTCCTAGTATTACTGCGATATGCCAGGAAATTACTGTCCCATTCATGTAAAAGCTGCGTACGAAACCATACTGCGCAAACTGGACCGCGTGTCTTCGAACCCGCAGATCCCGAACGCCATCCATGGCAAGTCTTGAGGTCCTGAGCTGATACTAAGGTACCTACAGGTCGCAGATCCTTCGCTGTGGGTTCTGGTAAGTCCCATCGTTTCGCTTCTAACGCGCAATGTACGCAAGTCGCATCAGCGGCAGATGGCGCCGCATGTCGGGGGGTTTGTGAAGGAGAGGCAGTCGAGGCGCGCTTGCTTGGCGCCGGTGATCAGTCACGCCTGGCTGGCCTAAAAGCGTCGCCGCACCGCGCATTTCCACCTGTCACGCTCGGCGACAGGCCTGCGTGTCCCATAATGCGAGCGTACGTGCGTGCACCACGTGTCCCGATTTGTTGTCAGTGTTTATGTGTGTTTTTGTACTTCGTTGTAGAAGAGCTAGGGGGCTACCCTTTTCGCCAATCGACGCTACTCTTTTGTTATTCGCGGTGGCGCACCCATAACAAAATAGCATTTCCGATGGAGACTATAGGCATGTGTCTGCGAATTATGAGCCCTTTGCTGTTTTTCTGGGTGCTCATTCTGTTTACCGTGGCGGTGTTAAAGGTATACTCGTGCAGCGTGCAGTTATGCTGGCAGAGTTGAGTATGCCGGACATGGTGCATGCTACGCAGAATGCGTAAAGACCTCAGTTTAAAGACAGCATCGCATTGGTGGCACCTCTATAGAAAACATATAGGCATGGTCACGTCGTGCCGACAACGACATACTTACTGTTTGGCAGCTTCGCCTGCACGCTTCCTTCTCTGCTGTCTCTGACTTTTTTTCTGTTCGCCAAGTGTGAATAATTATTGAGGGCCTCAGTGACAATATGGCTACGCAAAAGCGGAGCCGCTGTGTAAAGGGGACATTGGTCGTAGCTCCAATTTCCCACGAAAACCACCACCACACTGATTTGTAACACTACAAGCTCTTTTTCTTTCTTTTCTTGCGTTTTTCTTGCGTTTTTCTTGCTCGGTCTCTCCGTGAATGCTGGAATAGTATTGAATGAGTAGCAAGAAAGTAACCACCATAATGAGACGTATAAGTCAGCCGCCGTTGCTCTAGCTATGGTGCTTTTGTTACGAATGAGCAATAATAAATGGAGAACCAGACAACCGAAGGAAATAAAGAGCTACAATCCTGACAACTTTCAAGGCAAGGCAATTTTGTCACAGCTTGGCAAGAAAACTAATGTACCCTGTAGCTCTAGTAAACTTCCTCGGAGCGTCGGTGCACAGGAAGCCAATTAGGTCTTATAAGGAATGCTCTGTTTACGGAAGAACGGCAGGGGGACAAATCAAGGAACAAATAGAGCTAGAACATAACGAAGTTGCTTGATTGTATGCGAATTCTTGTAAACGAAATTACCAGTGCACCCACTTCCCTCGCCGTCTTTGTATATGTATGTATCATGTCAGACAATCGATTAGACAGTATTCCTTGATTTAAACTGTACGATCTATTTTCTTATTGACGCCGCTTTCCTCACTCAGTGTGAGGCTGTTGCAATCGCACTGTAAAAAAATATAATTTGAACCAATCCTATGGCGGCCTGCAGATAGAAGCAGTTAAAACCAGACAATGGGGGGCAGGGGGTGAAGACAATGAAGAAGTGTGCGATAGAACAAATTGAGTCTGTGTTGTGCAGCTACTAAGTGCAGTTTGATTACATAAGACACAAAGCAAGTGAATGCATACATAGAAAAAGTAGTGCATAGCTCATTAAGTGAAAACTACACATATCAGGTGGGATATCGTCCTGAAGCATTGATTCCTGGCCAGCCGCTCAGCATCAAGGAATGGGAACAGAAAGATAACGTCATGATGATCCTGTAATATATTAACCAAGCGAGTTTAAATGGTGGAGTGCATATAAACGGCATGTTGTGGCTTGCCCTTAATATTACTTGTAGTTCACCCTTACGTAAAAGAGCCCGGAATGGCATAATGCGCATGGTTTCTGTGTCGAGAGCCTCTTCACAAGGGCAAAAAATTACATACCAGTATAGTACATACCGTGCTGAAGACAGCAGAAGTTATTGTCATCATCTTGAATACTGAGAATGTAAGTGCAAGATGCGCTCTAAAGACTTCGGCAGGGCGCACTAGCCAGTCTCCATTCATCATCATCATCATCAGCCTATATTTATGCCCACTGCAGGACGAAGGCCTCTCCTTGCGATCTCCAATTACCCCTGTCTTGCCCTAGCTGATTCCAACTTGCGCCTGCAAATTTCCTAACTTCATCACCCCCCCTATAGTTTTCTGCCGTCCTCGACTGCGCTTTCCTTGTCTTGGTATCCATTCTGTAACTCTAATGGTCCACCGATTGTTCATCCTACGCATTACATGACCTTCCCAGCTCCATTTTTTCTTCGTAATGTCAACTAGAATATCGGTTATCCCCGTTTGCTCTCTGACCCACACCGCTCTCTTCCTGTCTCTTAACAATAGGCCTAACATTTTTCGGTTCATCGCTCTTTGTGCTGTCCTTAACTTGTTCTCGAGATTCTTTGTAAACCTCCAAGTCTCTGCCCTATATGTTGGCACCGGTAGAATGCTATGATTGCACATTTTTCTTTTCAACGACAGTGGAAAGCTCCAAGTCAGTATTTGGTAATGCCTGCCGTATGCACTCCAACCCAATTTTATTCTTCTGTAAATTTCCTTCTCGTGATCAGGTCCCCGGCGAGTAATTGACCTAGATAAAAGTACTCCTTTACAGACTTTAAAGGCTGACTGGCTATCCTGAATTCTTGTTTCCTTGCCTGACTATTGAACATTATATTTGTCTTCTGCATATTAATCTTCAATCCTACACTTACACTTCATCGTTTAAAGTTCTCAATCATTTCTTGTAATTCGTCCCCATCGTAGCTGAATAGGACAATGTCATCTGCAAACCGAAGGTTGCAGAGATATTCGCCGTTTATCCTCACTCCTAAGCCTTCCCAGTCTAAGAGCTTGAATACTTCTTCTAAGCATGCAGTGAATAGCATTGGAGAGATTGTGTCTCCTTGCCTGGCCTCTTTCTTGATGGGTAACTTTCTACTTCGCTTGTGGAGAACCAAGGTAGCTGCGGAATCCTTGTAGGTTTTTTCCAAGATATTCACGTATGCATGCCTCCTGTTGATTATGCAATGCCTCTATGATTGCTGGTATCTCTACTGAATCAAATGCCTTTTCAAAATCTATGAAAGCCATATAGAGAGGTTGATTGTACTCCGCAGATTTCTAGATTGCCTTATTCATGATATGGATATGATTCATCGTAGAATATTCCTTCCAGAAGCCAGCCTGTTCGCTTGGTTGACTGAAGTCGTGTTGCCCTGATTCTATTGGAAATTATCTTGGTGAATATTTTATACAATACTGAAAGCAGGCTAATGGGTCTATAATTCTTCAATTTTTCAGCGTCTCCTTATGGATAAGTATTATGTTGGCGTTCTTCCAGCTCTCTGGTACATTTGAAGGCGTGAGACATTGCGTATAAAGAGCCGCAGGCTTTTCAAGCATGATATCTCCTCCATCTTTCATTAAATCGACGGTTATTCCATCTTCTCCGGCAGTTTTTCCCCCTGGTCATGTATTGCAAGGCCCTTCTAACTTCATCGCTAGGTATAGAAGGGGCCTCTGTATCCTGTTCATCACTACATCGAATGTTACAGCTGTACATGGTGTTGTTCGTTGGATTCCTGTGGTACAGCCTGCCTGCAATATCCAACACCTGCAAGATTAGCCTGCGTGTGATTCAGAGCATTCAAGTCCAAGCCCTTAAGAGTTTCGGCTTACCACGCAGTGCGTCAACGACTGAAACCATTGCCATTGCGCGATATTACCCAATCACGACGCACATTACCGTTGAGACAATGCGTACGCATCTCAGACACTTTGCTAGGACCCCTTCCCCCCACCTGGCAAGCCTCACCACTGAAAGGCCCCGCTCGACATTTAGCGCTACTGTCAGTGCACATCATGCGTCATTTACTTCGGGGTACGCACCTGCGGCCAAGCCAGTGTTTCATCCATGGTGTTTAAGCCATCCACAGGTGCCTATAACAATTACAGGACCACAGAAGAAGTCAGATCTACCAGCCCCTGCTCTTAAACAACTGAGCTTACTCCTCTTGCATGAAAAGTACAGCAACCCCGTGCACATCTATACCGATGCATCGACTACGTCGTCTAATTCTGGTGGTGCGGTGGTTATACCAACGCGAGGTATAACACTGTGGTTCAAGACATCGCATGTCATGACCTCAACGGCGGCAGAACTAACGGCTCTGCGTCATGCACTGGAATTCATTGATTCTGAAAGACCTAGAAAATGGGCTGTGTTTTCTGACTCAAAACCGGCATTAGAGTGCACGCAGTCAGTTCTCCGACGCGGATGTCATGAACAGCTCACATAAAAAACCGTGAAACTTCACCATCACGCCCAACAAAAAAACCACTGGGTACCTGGTCATTGTGGATTCCGTGGCAATGATTCCGCCGACAACGCTGCTGGCACATCGCACCAAGAAGAGCACAGCGTTTCAATTCCGCTTTCGAGGACAGACGCCGCAAGGCAGCTTCGACACCTCGCACGCAGTCTCTCACTGACCGAGTGGAACTCGCCAAACTTACGACTTACACGACTGCATCGTATAAACCCCTCACTGCAACTCCGACCTCCATTCGGACTTCCTCGACGTGAAGCTTCGCTTCTCTGTCGTCTTTGGTTAGGAGTTGCCTTCACAAAGGCATACTCTACATTAATTGGAGTGACCGACAGTGCAGCATGCGAGGTCTGCGGCACCGACGAAACTATCGACCACCTGCTGTGCCGCTGTCCACGATATGCCCCAGAAAGACAAGAACTTGCTAACGCGCTAAAAAAACTGGACAATCGGACGCTTTCCGTGCAGGTGCTGCTGGAACACCGGCCCCATCGCTCGTCGGCCCATAAAGCGGTGAAGGCACCTTTGTGCTTCTTCAGGACGACGGGCTTGTGCCAACGTCTGCGACTATTAGTGCGATACCACGCGTCAATGAACTCACCGCTAATTTCCTTCTTTCCTTGCCTCCTCTCTCTCCCTGTCATCTTTGTGTTCCCCATTCCATTCCCCCGGTGTAGGGTAGCCAACCGGACGTTATTCTGGTTAACCTGCCTTCTGACTTTCTCTTTACTCCTCCACTTCGAATGAAAGTAGCTTGGCTGCTCTGGGAACTCTACAGGTCAGTATAGAATTCTTCCACTGCTTGTACTGGGTCATCGAAATTGCTGATGATATTACCCTGCTTATCTTTCAGTGCATACATTTCGCCTTGTCCTATGCCAAGTTTTCTTCTCACTGATTTCATGCTGCGTTCATATTTTACTGCTTCCTCAATATTTTCCACGTTATAATTTCGAATATCCCTTACTTTCTTCTTGTTGATAAGTTGTGACAGTTCAGCGGCACTCAACCACGGCACTCAACAGGTCACTATTTGCATGCTCGTATAGACTGTACGGAGCTGCCCTCCAGGGCGTAAAATGCACGCTTGCTTTTTACGATCGATATCCCAAGGAGGCACGACTTTTCCGAAGGTCTCGATATGTCGACCTGTGTTCTTTTACTCCCTCTCTCTTTATATATATATATATATATTATATATTATATATATATATATATAAAGCAAGAAATGTATAAAACTGCTGTCATTACGCATTTTCAACCGTTCTTGATAAAGGCCGGTCCCTGGCCGAAATGTCACAATTTGTATTGCTTTTGCAATGTGGATTGCTTCAAATATTTCTGCCACTGCCAGCAACTCCTTTTTTTTCAAATATATATACTTGTTACATATTCACACCGATGTGGTGAGCCAGAAGCACTTTCCGCAACAGCTGCCTTTTCTTTGTGTGCCTTGCCTCACAAATGGCAATATGCGCCACAATATGCGCCACAAATGAAAAAAAGAAACGAGAAAGAGAGAAAAATAACGTGGTTCTCGTTTCCACCGGTGCGAATTCCTTGCGAGCGCAATATTTTATTCTTTTATTCCTGGTGTGATTGTCTGTGCAAACCTTAACTCAAATCCCCCACCTGGTATAATACCTGGGACCATTAGAAAGAGGAGGATTTTCTTGAACGGTTGACGAGTCACTGAAGGCTCTACTCGTCCTGCTTCCACACTGACAGGTGCATGAGCAAACTATCGCGAATGTAGGCGTAATCTCAAGGGGTTTGTATATACCGCCGTTGCTACATTTATTAAAGACTGCATCGTATTTCGCTAGAAACCATTAATATAAAGTAACGTCCCCTGGTTTTTGTGCTGAATACACTGGCCTTTATCTGTGCATATATAGAAAAACCAGGCGTAGAATTCGCAAACTTTTCGTTCCAAAGAAATGTTTGTCGTCGCCCATGCAGCAAGCTCAGTAATGTCGTGATTTCTGTTAATATTTGCCAACTTAGTTCTTTTCTGACAAACCGTACAAGCAACTTTGTGAGTGAGGGCTCTCTTAACCGGCAGTACATCTTGAGTTGGAGCGACAGCAGCAGGTCTGAGCAGCAGGGTAGGTCTACGTGACAGCAGAGTAGGTCCGAGTTTTATATAGACTGATAATTCCCAGAGCAGGTACAACAGACGGTTTAGGGCAAGCTCATTTGCCTAATTTAGACAACATTAGTTAGGTACAGCTTATACGGTACCTAACTCATTTTCCTCATTGTCTAACCACATTGTTCACTGACACGGTGTTTTCCAATGTAACGCCACATCGTCTGTCCATTGGAACAGGAAAGCCGCTCTACCACAAGATATACCTGGAGCACAACACCTTACATTTTCTCTCGCTGCCGATTTCCCCTTGCTTTAATAACCAAGATGTCTACCGACTTACGTACTACAAGGTGTCGCATGCAGCATTTTTGTACGATTTGATACAGAAAAGACGCGATAAACGAAGCATTTGAATTTGGTTAAGCACCATTTTGTATATATGGGGTAGAGGCAGTTCTAAAATGAAGCTCCGATGCACATTCTAGTTAAAACATTTGCCTGATAACGTCTGTAGGGAGATCTGAAAAGCGTCAGTACGGCCGCTTGTCTCGGCGTTGCGCAATTATTCCAATATTTGCTCATCTGTCGTGACTTCCGCAAAGAGAGACGTGCTTGTGGTCGCTTTATACAGAGAGTTATTGATTTCGCGTATCACGTGACGAGTTGAGAATTGAGTTCTGTGAAGTAAGCATGGAGACTATATTACTCATCCTATCGAGGTCACGACACAGAAAGTCAAACAATGGCTGAGAATTCACTTAGAACATTGGAAAAACAAGCGCAATCTCCTATATATAAACCAAAGAACCAAGGAATCAACAGACTGTTTCACTGATCGAGGCGGGTGTGTTCAAAACATCTTTCTTCCGTTTTAAAAAGCTTTTTACCACATTATACTACGCCCCCACAGTGGAAGCATTACCGACAACTAAAAGGAGCTGGAGGAATGGGGATGAGGGGGGGGGGGTATTATTGCGCTTCCATGATAGCAATTGGTTGTGAAGTGGACAAATAATTCTCAAAATTGAGTCCACGCGCTCCGAAATGTCAGCAGTTATGATCTGAGCAAAAGGGTGTTTTCTTCATCACTTTGTTTTTAATTCTTGCACATCTTGAGCCGTCCCACAAAAATATTTGTGCCATCTTTTGTCGTTTAGAAAGCTAGACCGTAAGGTCCTCCTTCAAACAATACACGCCCACGGACCTTTCATTCGTAAGTATCACAATAAGCCATTCATCTCCAGTTTCAGTCGGCACAAGAAGCAGCAGAAGCGAAAATGAGGAAACATTCGTAATTCACGCGAAAGTTTATACTCGTAGTGTATGCGGCATAGATGCCACGTGACATATGAAATGCTTCTCCGAGGTAGGTATTCAATGTCTGACTCAACGGCTTCGAAGCTTTGCGCTTCATTAGAAGACACCAAGAGCGTACCACTTCAGAGAGGGAAAAAATAAAGAAAAAGAACAGATGCCCTAAATAATTTTCAAACTGTTGGAGCCAGAAAAAAAATCAATCAATTCGTACTAGACAATGCCAGCCGAATGTTTTCTTCGACGGCACGTGCATTGCCCGCACTGTGGCTGGAGGAGAAACAACCGACTCTCGATTTAACAGGTACACTAAAGTTCGAACGCTTAGGCATGCTCGGTTCCAAACTCTAGCGTCGTTTCACGCTTGTGTCTATCTATCCGCAGGTCGAAGGGATGCGGGCAAGTATCCGCCCCGTGGTACAGGAGTTTCCACTCAAGCGATCAATGCAAGAGTTCTCGACCAGGCTGTATACGACTTACCCGGGAGTTGAAGACACAGAATATCTGAAGGTTCCTTGTTGTTCAATGTTCCTTGTTCTTTTTTTTAACATTGTTTTCTCCTTTCGCACGGGCTTTGATAGAATCACTTTGGCTCTTAGGAAACCAGTGGAATGGCGGAGCTCGTTACCCACATTGGAGCTCGTTCCAACCAAACCATTTGAACTCACTTCCCCACCACCAGTGGCCTGGAGAAATAGTCAATCTTTTCCACCAGCGACCAAAATGACAGAAAGGTCGACAAGATGGTGCAGATTCGTAACTAACTCAGGCAGCACCACAGCACAAGAGAGATGAAGGAAAACCAACAGACACTACATGCGTTGTACTCAGAAGTGTGAATAGACCTCCTTTCCTGCCTTCGCCTTGCTTCGCCGTATGCCCTTGGTGTTGCGCTTCCAGACGTTTGTTATAAGTTCACAGTTACGATTGTCGCATGGTGACGGCAAAACTTTTGAGATACCAATAAATGCTTAAATAAATGCAATAAATAAATGCTACGGAATGTTACATATTTTGCAGGTAGCTATACTATCCAGTGTTGTTTGGTTTTTGCAAAGCGTTGCCAGATTGTCTAACGTGTATTCGTAAGGCAGGGAATCGGGGTTATCACGCGAATATGTTTGTTAGGACCATAGTAAAGCCACAACATCTGCGACAGCATGAGGGTTGCTTAAATTGTACTCCGCAACGGAAACGCTGCAGCCTGGTTAATTAGGTTCCGGCAGATCGGCATGTCGATTAGACCTCGCCGCTCCTCTACTTTATTCTTAACACTTCGGCAATTTAGAACAAGAAATGACAAGATAGAACGTTCCGGTTTATTCGGTCAAGTAGCTTGAAGCACCTGGCCCCGAGATTCGTCATATATGTATTTGGCGGTATTCAAATAAAGTACATCGTATTACACACGCTCTTTACCATTGGTGCCCTTGCGAGTTTTAGCATATTCCCACAGTATTTCCCTCTTTTTTAGACCTGGTTCAGATAAGTCCTCTGAAATGCTAGTAGAACTTTCTCGCATTTGACAGAACACCCTCTTTGTCCTTGAATGAACTGAAATTAACAATTATTGGCTGAGTTCGTTCTGGACTGAACCGTCCGAGACGATGGGCCTTTTCGATGCCAGGGTCTATTCCCAGAGTAGACCTGCACAATTCTAGGATATGTTTTTCAGAAGTCGTATGTGACTCGTGTTCTTCCACGTCGTTAATGCCATAGAAGAGCAGATTACACCGTCTAGATCGATTTTCAAGATCGTCCACTTTGTTCGTCAGAGTTTGCCACTCAGACCGCTGCTTTTCACCACTCAACGCGCGCTTTGTTCATGTTCGTCATTGGCGGCCGCCCGGTGGATTTGCCGTACAAAGGCACCGATGAAAAGCGTGCGTGCTCTCCCGAAACCGAGTGGCGGGGTGCGTTCGTCGCCGTACAATAGCATCATAGGTCTTTGAGACGTACTGTACAGTGCTAATTCGCGTCAGCTTTAAAGTGTGTGAAGGTTAGGATGCGGCGGTGAAGCACTCGCAATGAAAACTTGCGGTCGCCCGCTCGTTCACTGGTTTGTTTAGTAGTTCGCTTGCTTGTTCGTTCGACTAATAGTACGTACGACCACTATGTCTCTGAGACGCACTTGCTGTAGGACACTAAGGCTGGTGCGTCCGTGCCTTCTGCCAGCCTTTGAGCGTCATAGCTTATACGCGCCAATTCAAGTGGCAAGAACGGCGCGGATTATTTACGTTACTGAGGGTTTACTGGAGGCCAGGATTTGGCATTCGATCCTAAACGTGTTATTTACAAACATTCGCAACAATATCCTGCGGCACGCGCTTGACAAATGTAGTGCATGCGATACATTCGGAGTCGTCATGGTACTGCGTTTGCGCTCGTTTAGGTACTTATAAAGATAGTTATCAAAACAGGAAAAAGAAGCTGCTGTCACTGAATTTATATATATATATATATATATAACCCTCCGTATAGAAATCCTATGCTATACATGAAGATACTCGGAGCTAGAAACTCAACGCGAACGCTTAAAGCGCACCGCATTGCTATGCGTGCATCCACACTGCGAAATGTCGTCTGCTACGCTCAAGCGATGTAGGCGGCGCCACAGTCGAGGACGGAGCGCGAAAGAGAGGATAGACGAGGAGGAGAGAAGGCAGATGAGGAGAGTGTTGCTATTTTACGAAGTTTCAGGAATTTTAGCTTCGCTCCCTTGCGGGCACGAAATAGACACGCGATCGCCGGCTCACCCTTGCACGCTTTCACTCCTCCATACAGTATATATACGGCGCGCGGCAACGGATTTATCGCCCTTGGACTTTATACGGAGCCTCACGCCGACGGCGACGGCAGAAAGGCATTTGGAGCGTCCATATAATTGTTATCGCAGTAAAGAGAAAAAAAAAACGCGCCAAATTTATCGCAAAACTCGATAACATAGCACGCATGAAACTCGAAGACATCACTTACAGCGCAAAAATCGAAGGACCGCTCGACGGCTTTCAATTGAACATTAATGCTTCCGCATTCGCAACTCCTAAGTGCATAGGTGTCCTCGGATGTTTGTTTGTACAATTTCCACTTTTGTTTGCCTTAATTGTTCATGTTTCATCCATCACCCCCTCTATAACAATCGACATGTCCAATTCCTCGTTGTGGGAAAGCAGCATGTTTTGGGAATCAAACAAGCAAGAACCACCGCTATCATTATCATACTTCCAAGATAACGCCACCTCTTGAGGAAGAATTGCGCCAGTGCACGAGCTGCATGCGCAGAGGCGCTGGAGGAAGCAAGAATTTCATATTATGTTTCCACTGCGCGCGAAGCGGCCGATAGGCTAGGCCTTTCGGTCCCAACGTGGGAGCGGCCCGCTTTGGGCTAGGAAACTAGCGCGACCCAATGGACCAAAATAAAGTTTTCAATCCGTCCATCCATTGCGAACCATGGCCAACCTCCCCCCCCTTGTGAGTACGGGACATAGCTTGAAGGAAATTAAATTAAATTATGGGGTTTTACGTGTCAAAACCACGATATCATTATGAGCACGCCGTAGTGGGGGTCTCCGGAAATTTGGACCACCTGGGGATATTTAACGTGCACCTAAATCTAGGTGCATGGGTGTTTTCGCATTTCGCCCCCATCCAGATGCGGCCGCCATATAGCTTGAAGGAAGAAGAAGAAGAACGCTTCTCGAACGGTCGCACTTCCACGGCCGAGTGGTCGCCCAGTGTTCTTCGGAGGCCATCACGACATCGCCGTGCTTGACGACAGCACAACGTGGACCCTGTCGCGTAGCCTGGGTGGAACAGTTGTGAAGGTCGTCCATCGGCACAGCGGGTAGCGGAGAAGGTCGATACAAGGGGGGCTACCCTCAAAGCGAATCGAGAAGATGTCATCGAGACGACTCAAGACGCCGACGCAGGTGAGCGTGCCGTTCACCTCGCGTATGCTCACACGTCGTCAGGCAGAAAGAATCGCATCGAGGGAGCCCAGTAGGAAGACGACGTCATCTACCTGGCTGGCGCCACCGAGCCGCAAGCCTAGCGTTCGAATGCCTCGATACAGGAGGACCGGGAGGCCGCCTGTACAGGACGCACTCAACCCGTCCAAGTGTGAGGCCAGAACAAGGTCACATGGTCGCTCTTCGTCAGGCAAAGGGGGAGAGCAAAGTGCCAGAAAGCGACGTCGACCGATTGGCGAGTCCTCGGCGAGCAGCGATGGCGGAAGGAAGAACGATACAGGTGTGAAGAAAAGGCGTCCCTACGACAACTTCGGCAGGCGCAAGGCTAGGTCCTCGAGGCCCCAATCGTCGACCATTACATCCTCGCGCCGGGAGACCGAACTTTGATGGACGAAGACAGAAAGCCTTCACCAGTCTACAGCCCGTGCCACTCAAAGCGGGAACGAGAGGATGAAGGCTATGGAAGATCCAAAAGCAAGCGGCGTTCCCTACGCTTCGACCTGTTTGAGATCGAATCATTGCACCACATTTTGTTTTTTATATGTTAATTGTGTTGCTACTTGAGTTGAGGATGTCGTAAACGTGCGGGTATTTGCAGAAAATCTCGTGGTGTAGACATGCGTGCGCGGTACGGATGACCAGAAGAAACTGAACTCGTCACTAGATAAAATCTCTTGATGGTGCAATATGTGGTGAATTGAAATTAACGTAAATGAAACAGAGTGCATGTGTATGATACGTACGAAGTCGTCGATTACATTTGATTATAAATTGATGGGTTCTCATTAAACCGGACATACGCTATAACACATTTAGGTATAGCCATTACACGTACGCTAAAGTGGGATGTTCACAGTGCATATATATGCGCGAAAGCATGCAGACATTTCGGGTTCTTGCGAAAGAAGTTGGCTGCGGCACCTTCTCCTATCAAGCTAACAGCCTGCAATGCATTAGTGCGACCAATCCTCGAGTACGGTAGTATAGTTTGGAACCCTCATCAGGTATACCTTGCAGATAGGTTGGAAAGCATCCAAAATAAAGCACTACGATTTATTTACTCTGAGTCTTCTAGCCACGATAGTGTGAGTGCTCATCGGAATTTAGCAGGAATACCTATACACTTGCTTGTCGAAGACGTGCGGCTGCAATGAAGTTGATTTTCGTGTTTTATCACGGCTGTGTCAACATAGATAATCAGGAACACTTGAGACCACCCCATCGCAATTCCAGTAGAAATTGCCATGATATAAGCACCTGACACCATACGTCACACGCTGCAACACATTCAAATTCTCGTTTTACAGCCAAGCTGTATATGGCTAGGGCAAATCCGTCGTCCGCGAAGAACCAGCGAACTGGCTCATTGGCGCCCCTCGGTTTGTGCTCGTGCTCGTGCCACTGCTCACGTTTTCCTCGTCGTCTTCTTCCGCAGCTGGCTCCGTTGCCGCTCCTCATTCCAGCGTAGAATTTCACTTCCCTTCTGTCGTCGTAATGGGGAGGCTGCGTTTACGGGGGTATGAGCCATTACTTAAGGGGGGTATGAACCATTCATTGTCTTACGTAACGGACAGATTTAATATTGAAGCAATTTCATTTCGAAGAATCGCAAACGGAAGAAGTGGAACCCGCCGGGGTGGCTCAGTCAGCTAAGGCGTTGCGCTGCTGAGCACGAGATGGCGGGATCGAATCCCGGACGCGGCGGCCGCATTTCGATGGAGGCGAAATGCAAAAACGCCCGTGTGCTTGCGTTGTAGTGCACGTTACAGAACCCCAGGTGTTCAAAATTAATCCGGACCCCTCCACTACGGCGTGCCTCACAATCAGAACGGGTTTTGGCACGTAAAACCCCAGAAAGAAGAAAGAAGAAACGGCAATGGCGGGCGAATGCTGCTAACCACGCCGCCGAGCAAACTCGAGACACCGAACGCAAGCGACAACAGCGGACTGCGGGCATACCGTCAGTGAAGTCGTTCTCTCCGTCACAGCCGAACGTGTGTGTAACCTCATTAAGAAACACAAAGGCGTAACCAAGAATTGATAAATACTTTATATAACCGTTGGGATTAACCCAGTGATAAAAAACAACGGGGCCGCGCGTTTCAGCTTCACTGGTTCACCATCTGTATACGGAGCGTTTCGGCAGTTATAACTTTACAGAGAAGCTGTTATAATCTGGTAAGCTCCATGCAGCGCTACACTCTTGAAGTTAAATAGACTTTAAGGGCTCCGCGTGGAAACTGAACGCAAACACCTACAGCGTGTAGCAGGCGAGACTCGCTTTACGCGCTCTTCGCGAGCGCGAAAAGCCCACGGGTCCGCAGCAGCAGCGGCGCGGCATGACTGTTTCCAGAAAAAGGCCCTTGGCGGAGTCGGCGCTTTGGGTACTGCCCTATTATTCTAGGTGAATCTAGCTCCGGCAGCAGCAAAACTACAGGGTAGGCATCTTGGCGTCGACCTGCGTGCCCCCACTCGGCATCATGAATCACTGCTAACACGCACTGCGCTCTCCGACGGCTACGTTGCTCCCAGCTCCCCCTTTTAGCCACCGAACTTCCGGCGGGAGAAAAAATAGCGCGCCGTCATATTCGTTAAAAACAGAAGTGATGACATTTTGTTCTCAGAGGCGCGAAATTTGTTTTCTGAGTCCTGCCATTAGAGCCAACGTTTATAGATATCTATGAACGTTGATTAGAGCTGTATATTCAAATGCCCCGCCATTCGACTTGATGGGCGTTGCGAGCTTTCAGTGCGCAAAGCGATGCAGGAAAAGGTCAGCCGTACGGGTGTCGAAATCGCATCCCTGCACAAAACATACTTTCTTTGGAGGCGGACGAACGCTTTGGGCGTAGTAGGGTGCTCGTCCTTCCGTCGGACGCCAAGCGCATCCGCCAGCGCTGTCGCACGAAAATGACTGTAAACAAGCATCTGGTGTAGGGAGCCTACATGCAAGCGCTAGTTTAAAAGAGCGCTTGCATGTAGGCTCCCATGTAGAAGAGAGAGGGGGAGGCGACGCGCATGCGCTGTGGGGGTGTGGGACGCGGGACGGACGGGCAGAGCCGCCGGCAAGAAATGCTTCGCATTTAAAAAGATGATAAGTATATGCACATTTGGTTGCCTATAACACCACGTGTGGTGGCAAGGCACGATTTTATGAGACCACCGCCTTAGGCGAATCTGCAAACTACACGGCTCTAGTGACTCTAGAAGCATTCTTTATTCACAAGAATTCAGCTATTTGTATAAGCGAAGCGTCAATTCTTTTGCACAGTGCCGAACTAGATTACTTGAACTCTGCTGTCTGAGGCAGATTAAAGTATTGTTCAGTTTTTTTTATTTGTTTCTATCACCTTCGCATGGGGAAGTGGGCGTGACACTAGTGTGCGTGGTTCACTTTATAAATCGGAGGATGTGTCGATTGTAATAAACAGTTGGTAGTAGCGCTCGTCCGCGTCTGTCGTGTCTTCATCTTGTGTATGTGTACTCATTTGCTCTATCTTTGAAAGTAACTAAAATCAAGCTTTGCACTCTATCGCGAGCATGCACTACAAATCTGTGGCGAACCTTTCCGGCTACTTTTGCGTTTCTGTTATCTATTTTACGTTGAAGATTTGCGAAACGTGACTGCTGCTTCGCTTAGCTGTGGTTACTGCAATAGTTGGCCCATTGTTACTCTCGTAGAGAACAGAAACGATAAATAAGAAACCGAAGGACCTGCTTACTGCAATAAAACACATTTGCATACCATGTGCAGGTATGCCTTGTGGTGCGTGGCCTCACCATGACTGATTACTCCCCGCTGTCTTCCATCATATCGCTTATGGCTTCTGTGTAAACTAATGAACGAAAAAAAAATATGTTTGTGTGTAAATTAATGTTAACTCACCTACTGCATGAATCTTAACAATTTTTGCATGTTATTCTATGATTGACGTATCCTGCATTAAGTGGCCAAAACTGTGTTCGTCTCTGAACGGCCACTGTCCTTCGGACACTGAAATGAGATGCCATTGTTTGATAATTAGACATTTTCAGAAGGACGACGAAGTGTGTCTTTCATAGAACGCTTGTACCCTTGTCTCGTTTTGTTTCTCTGCAAAATCGGGGAGCTGCCGCTCCCTTGTTGCGGTAATGGATGAAGACGCCGTCGAGGACCTTCCTGGCGCCCAACCATCACGTCGGGTCACGTCCAGGAAACGTGGAAACGCGTCAAGTGACACGGACAGCGAGGCAACCGAGTTGTACTCGTACTCGGACAGCGTCGACTCGTCGGACGACGATTTCACGCTTGTCATGAGCCGAACTACAAAAAGAAGACTGCTACGGAGGTCATCATCGGCAAGTGTCTCCACCGTGAAGACAACACCACAGCGCTGGCCATACACGATGCTCTTCATGCCCGTGGACCCTGTGTCCAATCTGCGACTCCTGAACAGGCAAGTCCTTTCTGCGTTTCTTGAGGGAATCGCACCAAATGAGATCAAAGACGTGAGAATAAACGCACGGAAGAATGTACTCGCAGTAGACGTTCTACACCGTAGTGCGCTGCAAAGCCTGCGGCACGTAACGGAGATCGACAAAGTGAAAGTGCGATCCATGATTCCTACAGGCTGCAATAGCACTGTCGGCGTCATTTATGATGTCGATATTTCTATACCAACGGACGACTTGCCTATATTAATAAAGCCAACTACAGAAGGCACTCTTATCACGCACATCGCAAGACTTGGCAACACACGTTGCCTGAAGCTTGAGTTTGAGGGAGACAGCCTTCCCTCACACGTCAAAGTTGGCCACGTCCGGCATCCAGTCCGGCCCTACGTACCGAAGCCCCTGCAATGCTACAAATGCTGCAAGATGGGACACGTAAAAGGTGTCTGTAGGAACAATCTCGTGTGCCCACGGTGCGCTGAATCTCATTCGGAAGAAGCCTGCCGCGCAACTGTGTTAAAGTGCCCTAACTGCCATGGTAACCATGAGGCCTCATCCAAGGATTGCCCGCGGGTGAGGAACGAGCGAGCAGTACTCAAACGTATGGTACGGGACCATTCTACACACAGAGAGGCTGCCGCTACTCTCAGGCGGCGACGACGACATCGCCACCGAAGAGCATCACGAAGAGTTGCATCTACCGATAGAGATACACCATCTTCCAGCAAAGCGGCTACCATACCAACGCCGACTTCCACAAAGACGGACACTGCGACAACGAAGAAAGGGGCAACACTCGCTCCTCCTGAAGAGTGGCCTACACTTCCACGAGCACAACCTGCCTCGAAGTCACATCAAATCGCGCCGCCCTCGATGACCTCACAAACCGCTGATGCGACGACAACTGAAGATCGCCAAGTCATAGCGATGTTGAAGTCACTTATGGACGCCATGCGCATTCTACTGAGCAGCATGAAAACGCCGTCGGCGCAGAGCGCACTGCAGGTGCTGGACACCTTGAGTCCGGTACTTGCGGCTCTAGGGTAAAACCACAGCCAGAGAGATGGCGTCGTTTCAAGAGGAGGTCAAGAATGCATCTGTCTTTCAGTGGAACGCAAGAGGGCTTAAGTCACGCATGGCCGACTTTAGACAGTTTGTCTTTACGCACCAATTCCCCATTATCGTGATATGCGAGCCAAACTTGTCAGCTCCCATCAGACTGTCCGGGTATGAGTGCTTTATGTCTTCTACCCATGGAGAGTGCAGCAAGATTATTGTGTTTATACGCCGTGACTTGACTTATGTGCATCACCCAGTGCCTCCTGACGAAGTGAATCAATATGTTTGCTTGACAGTGAAGAAGAAAAAGGTCACGTTTACAATTCTTGGTGCCTACTTATCTCCAACAAGTCGCCTGGATTGTGAGCGCTTACAGGGAATTTTGACATCGACTCCACAGCCGTGGGTGATCATTGGCGACTTTAATGCCCACCATTACCTATGGGGAAGCTCCAAAGTGAACTCTAGAGGCAGAGCATTGGTGTCCTTTGCCTCTGAACGCGAACTTTGCCTGTCAAATGATGGAAGCCCCACTTATCTGCGTGGATCAGTGTATAGTAGCTGCTTGGACCTTACCTTCGTTTCACGTTCGTTTTCGAGAAGAGTGCACTGGTTTTCGGATTTAGAAACGCGAGGTAGCGACCACATCCCAACTTATTTGAAGATTGAAGGTCTGACTAGCTCCAGGTGCCCCAGAGCCGTCCATTGCACCGATTGGCCTAAATACAAAATAATCATGGAAGACTGCTGTCGTGACGGTACATCCTGCAACCTAGAGGGCGCGATAAAGGATGCCATAGAAACAACCACGCATTCGCCTTTGAAGAGTTCTGCCCGCACCAATTTCGACATCGAACTCGAGAAACTTCGAGCAATTCGCCGTCGTGCGGAACGAAGATATAGACGCACGAAGTCCATTCATGACTTGAGATTGGCTAGACGAACACAAAAGAAAATACAGCGTCACATGAACAAGCTGGCTTCCCGACAATGGGTATCCTTTTGCGAGTCCCTGGATCCGCGAAAACCTTTATCGCTTATATGGAGGACTGTTCGTGGCCTTCGCACAACCTTTGGTCAGCGCCACCCGTTTAAATCTCTGGCACTACATCTACAATGTAGGGAGATTGATGTCGCTCAATCTTTCTGCAGAAAGATTGCTGGCGAGGCAAATTTCGATGGAACGGGAACGGGGACGCTCGACCACCCACTGTTCTCACGCGATCCCCGCATGGAGTGCCCGTTTTCTATGCAAGAACTAGAAGCTGCGCTGGCTTTGTGCAGGCGTTCTTCAGCGCCAGGACCTGACGGCATTACGTACCGTGCCCTGTGTAACCTAGGAGACCAAGCTCGGAAAGCACTCTTGCTCCTATACAACGACTCCTGGCAGACGGGTACGGTTCCGCAGGAATGGAAGTCAAGTCGCCTCATTCCACTTCTCAAAGCTGGCAAGTCGCCTTTGGACATTTCCTCATACCGTCCTATCGCACTTGCAAGTTGCGTTGGAAAAACAATGGAAAGAATGATTTTAACACATCTGGAATGGTACTTAGAGTACTATGAAATCTACCCAGACGCTATGACCGGATTCAGGCGTGGCCGTTCGTCTACAGACAACGTTGTTGACTTGGTAACATTTGCGCAACACCAGAAGGCCTGTAAACGACTATCTGCTGCTCTGTTTCTAGACGTTAAAGGGGCTTACGATAATGTCACCCATGAAGCCATCCTCGGCGCGTTAGAAGCAGTAGGACTTGGTGGTAAGATATATATGTGGGTGCGCAGCTACTTACAGAGAAGATCATTCTACGTGCACACTGAAAATGGCCCGACATCCGAGCATTACGGTAGCCGAGGAGTGCCTCAAGGCGGAGTGCTTAGCCCGACGCTTTCCAATCTAACCCTTATTGGATTAGTTGACAACCTGCCAAGCACCGTACAACTTTCCATCTATGCGGACGACATCTGCATTTGGGCATCAGGTGTGACACGACTTCAGCTTCGCGCTCGGCTTCAGAAGGCAGCCACAATGACATCTTGCTACCTTCGATCGTCAACAAGGACTTGAAATTTCATGTGGAAAGTGCGCAATGGTGGCATTCACCAGGAAGCCAATGTCTGCTTACGGAATATCAATTAACAGACAACTTATACCATACAGCAGAAGTCACAGGTTCCTGGGAGTCGTAATTGACAGAGACCTGTCTTGGACTCCGCACGTGAATTACGTGAAAAAGCGGCTGTCTGCTATCTGTCACCTGTTCAGGTTCCTTGCAGGAAAAAGTTGGGGAGTATCCATACACGGTATGTTACAGCTCTACATGGTGCTGTTCGTTGGATTCCTTCGGTACAGCCTGCCTGCAATATCCAACACCTGCAAGACTAACCTCCGCATGATTCAAAGCATTCAAGCCCAAGCCCTTAAGATATGTCTTGGCCTACCACGCAGTGCGTCAACGTTTGAAACCATTGCCATTGCCCAGGATTACCCAATCACGACGCACATTGCCGTTGAGACAATGCGTACGCATCTCAGACACTATGCTAGGACCCCTTCCCACCACCTGGCGAGCCTCACTGCTGAAAGGACCTGCTCGACATTTAGCGCTACTGTCAGTGCACATCGTGCATCGTTTACTTCAGGGTACGCACCTGCGGCCAAGCCAGTGCTTCCTCCGTGGTGTTTGAGCCGTCCACAAGTACATATAACGATTCCAGGACTAAAGAAGAAATCAGATGTGCCGGCCCCTGCTCTAAAACAACTGAGCTTACTCCTCTTGCATGAAAAGTACAGCAACCACGTGCACATCTATACCGATGGATCGACTACGTCGTCCAGTTCTGGTGGTGCGGTGGTTATACCAACGCGAGGAATAACACTGCGGTTCAAGACATCGCATGTCACGACCTCAACGGCAGCAGAACTAACGGCTCTGCGTCGTGCACTAGAATTCATTGACTCTGAAAGACCTACAAAATGGGCTGTGTTTTCAGACTCAAAACCGGCATTACAGTGCGTGCAGTCAGTTCTCCGACGCGGCTGTCATGAACAGTTGACATACGAAACAGTGAAACTTCACCATCACGTCCAACAAAAAGGCCACGAGGTTGTATTTCAATGGGTACCTGGTCATTGTGGAATCAGTGGCAATGATTCCGCAGACAACGCTGCTCGCACATCACACCAAGAAGAGCTCCGCGTTCCAATTCCACTTTCGAGGACAGACGCCGCAAGGCAGCTTCGACACCTGGCACGCAGTCTCTCACTGACCGAGTGGAACTCGCCAAACTTACGATTAACACGACTGCATCAATTAAACCCGTCACT